>NW_028322095.1:362500-522500 GCF_057628025.1 Oncorhynchus mykiss
TAAAAGTTTAAAAACTGTTTTTTCAGTCTTGCTGAAAAGGATGTTGGGATGTCGTTGTTATGGCAACGTTTTCAAGGCATTCAACAAAACAGAGAGGCTGAGATTTACTGAAGCATTTTGTTGTTTAGCTAGCTAGCTGACAACAACATTTACAAATAGCTCTACCTCCCAGAGCTAACTTTTATGGCATAATGCTGGATCATTATTTTGACAAACTTGGAGTCACAGGTGAATAAAGGGACTGTCACAGGTAAGAATAACAGAGTGTAAGTGTAACAGTTAACGTTAGCTACCTATAGCTATTTCTTCTTTCCCCAGTTAGTTTACACGAGGCTGGTCAAATAGTTGTAACCAGTAGTTAACTTTAGCAGTTTTGAGTAGGAAGCGAATTTTCCGGTTCTGTTTGGCTCAAATGATTCATTCGTATCATCTAAATCCAATGCCCTCCAGCCGGTAACGGTATATCACAGATAGAACAATGATCATTGACATTGCACCTTGCAAATGAACACAAACAGTGGTGCGCGTCTAGAAAAGGGAGTTAGGATTGGAAAAGGTTCATTTGGAGCCCTGAACACAGGCCTAGTCTCCAGTTGAAACGGGTTCAATAGCCTTTCTACCAGTATTTCTTCTTATGCCTAACAATTCGGCAAAAATGTGTTGATTCACGTTAGTTGACACTCAACCAAATGTTAATCAAAACTAGACATTGAACTGACTGACGCCTTTGCTCAGTGGGAAGTAAGTCTGGAGAGGATAGTGACTATACTTACTGTAAGAGGCCCACTGGGCCAGCAGCCAAGGTTTAGAAGGGTCCAAAGCAGCTGGGTTTAGTATTTTCTGTAGGTTCCAGAACACTGAGCTGTGTCCCAAATGGCACCCTATTCCCTATAGTGGACTACGTTTGACCAGGACCAATGCGTCCCATATGGGGCCTGATCAAATGTACTACACTATAGGGAATAGGGTGCCATTTTGGACACATTCTAGGTCAAAGACTGGAGCTAGAGGCTATGAGGGTTGCAGCAGTCTGTCTTTCATCAGTGTAATGTAGAGTGGATAGAATACACAAGGCTAAGATTTTGTATATTTCTGCAAATACTTTGCAAAGCCAATAAATGTAAAATAATCTTGTAAATGACTAGTAGTTACGAAATTGTCTAGTGCTCTTCTTCTTTAGAAGATCATGAAAATGCTTACTAATCCTGTCTGTCTGCTGTCTGTCTGCTGTCTCTGTCTGTCTGCTATCTTCTCCCTGCTGTCTCTGTCTGTCTGCTATCTTCTCCCTGCTGTCTCCGTCTGTCTGCTGTCTCTGTCTGTCTGCTATCTGTCTGCTGTCTGTCTGCTATCTTCTCCCTACTGTCTCTGTCTGTCTGCTGTCTCTGTCTGTCTGCTGTCTCCGTCTGTCTGCTGTCTCTGGGTGTCTGTCTGCTGTCTCTTGTCTGCTGTCTGCTGTCTCTGTCTGTCTGCTGTCTCTTGTCTGCTGCTTGCTGTCTCTGGCTGTCTTGTCTGCTGTCTCTGGCTATCTGTCTGCTGTCTCTGTTTGTCTGCTGTCGCTGTCGGTCGGCTGTCTCTGGCTGTCTGCTGTCTCTGTCTGTCGGCTGTCTCTGGCTGTCTGCTGTCTCTGTCTGTCTGTCTGTCTGTCTGTCTGTCTGTCTGTCTGTCTGTCTGTCTGTCTGTCTGTCGTGTGTGTCTGTCAGCGTGTCTGTCTGCTGCCTCTATCTTCGTGTCTGTCTGCGTGCGTGTCTGTCTGTCTGCGTGTGTGTGACAGGGCCACTATGAGCCAAGCTGGGGAGCAGACCAACCCACCCAGTGGAGGAGGTGAGGAGGAGACTACTCCTTTATCAGCCCTGGCTCCTGATGCTGCCCTACAGGAGGAGAGCCTGGCCCTGGGCCCCACTCACGTCTCTGCCAGCCCAGCCTTCCAGTGCTTAGACCAGGTAACACATACTCTTTTCACGCTACTGAGACAAACCGAGCCGAGCTGACCCCTACTGGGCTGACCTAGTTATTCATACACCATAGTTGCTAGAACTCTGTCACCATGACCAGTTGAAACCAGAGGTCTCTTCACAGTCCCCAGGTCCAGAACAGAGGCTGGGAAACACACAATATTAAATAGAGCCATGACTACATGGAACTCTCTGCCACCACAGATAACACTTTACGGCATGACACGGACTGTGAAGAAACACTGATATTTTTATGCATTTTGCATTGTAATATGCATTGTAATATGTATTGTATTGTGTATTGTATTATGTACTGTATTATGTATTGTATTGTGTATTGTAATATGTATTGTATTATGCATTGTAATATGTATTGTAATATGTATTGTAATATGTATTGTAATATGTATTGTATTGTGTATTGTAATATGTGTTGTAATATGTATTGTATTGTGTATTGTAATATGTACTGTATTATGTATTGTAATATGTATTGCATTATATTATATATTGTATTATGTATTGTAATATGTATTGTAATATGTATTGTATTTTGTATTGTATTGTGTATTGTAATATGTATTGCATTATATTATATATTGTATTATGTATTGTAATATGTATTGTAATATGTATTGTATTATGTATTGTATTTTGTATTGTATTGTGTATTGTATTATATTATATATTGTAATATGTATTGTATTGCGTATTGTATTATGTATTGTATTTTGTATTGTATTTTGTATTGTATTGTGTATTGTAATATGTATTGCATTATATTATATATTGTATTATGTATTGTAATATGTATTGTAATATGTATTGTATTATGTATTGTATTTTGTATTGTATTGTGTATTGTATTATGTATTGCAATATGCATTGTAATATGTATTGTAATATGTATTGTAATATGTATTGTAATATGTATTGTAATATGTATTGTATTGTGTATTGTAATATGTATTGCAATATGCATTGTAATATGTATTGTAATATGTATTGTAATATGTATTGTAATATGTATTGTATTGTGTATTGTAATATGTATTGTAATATGTATTGCAATATGCATTGTAATATGTATTGTAATATGTATTGTATTGTGTATTGTATTGTGTATTGTATTATGTACTGTATTATGTATTGTAATATGTATTGTAATATGTATTGTATTATATATTGTATTATGTATTGTATTATGTACTGTATTATGTATTGTATTGTGTATTGTATTGTGTATTGTATTATGTACTGTATTATGTATTGTAATATGTATTGTAATATGTATTGTATTATATATTGTATTATGTATTGTATTATGTACTGTATTATGTATTGTAATATGTATTGTAATATGTATTGTAATATGTATTGTATTGTGTATTGTATTGTTTATTGTAATATGTATTGCAATATGCATTGTAATATGTATTGTAATATGTATTGTAATATGTATTGTAATATGTATTGTAATATGTATTGTAATATGTATTGTATTGTGTATTGTATTGTGTATTGTAATATGTATTGCAATATGCATTGTAATATGTATTGTAATATGTATTGTAATATGTATTGTATTGTGTATTGTATTGTATTATGTACTGTATTATGTATTGTAATATGTATTGTAATATGTATTGTATTATATATTGTATTATGTATTGTATTATGTACTGTATTATGTATTGTATTGTGTATTGTATTGTGTATTGTATTATGTACTGTATTATGTATTGTAATATGTATTGTAATATGTATTGTATTATATATTGTATTATGTATTGTATTATGTACTGTATTATGTATTGTAATATGTATTGTAATATGTATTGTAATATGTATTGTATTGTGTATTGTATTGTTTATTGTAATATGTATTGCAATATGCATTGTAATATGTATTGTAATATGTATTGTAATATGTATTGTAATATGTATTGTAATATGTATTGTATTGTGTATTGTATTGTGTATTGTAATATGTATTGCAATATGCATTGTAATATGTATTGTAATATGTATTGTAATATGTATTGTATTGTATTGTGTATTGTAATATGTATTGTATTGTGTATTGTATTATGTATTGTATTGTGTATTGTATTATGTATTGTATTGTGTATTGTATTGTGTATTGTATTATGTACTGTATTATGTATTGTAATATGTATTGTAATATGTATTGTATTATATATTGTATTATGTATTGTAGTATGTACTGTATTATGTATTGTAATATGTATTGTATTATGTATTGTATTGTGTATTGTATTATATTATATATTGTAATATGTATTGTATTGTGTATTGTATTATATATTGTATTATGTATTGTATTATGTACTGTATTATGTATTGTAATATGTATTGTATTATATTATATATTGTAATATGTATTGTATTATGTATTGTATTATATATTGTATTATGTATTGTATTATGTATTGTATTATGCACTGTATTATGTATTGTATTATGTACTGTATTATGTATTGTGTATTGTATTGTGTATTGTATTGTATTGCCAATCCTGAACCCTTATGAAGGGAAAATGAATAAAACATCAGCCAATCCTGAACCCTTATGAAGGGAAAATGAATAAAACATCAGCCAATCCTGAACCCTTATGAAGGGAAAATGAATAAAATATCAGCCAATCCTGAACCCTTATGAAGGGAAAATGAATAGAACATCAGCCAATCCTGAACCCTTATGAAGGTAAAATGAATAAAACATATAGGCTAGACCAGGTTTATTTCCCTGCTGATGGTTGGCAGATATAGGCTGGGTCAGGTCTATTTGCCTGCTGATGGTTGGCAGATATAGGCTGAGTCAGGTCTATTTGCCTGCTGATGGTTGGCAGATATAGGCTGGGTCAGGGCTATTTGCCTGCTGATGGTTGGCAGATATAGGCTGGGTCAGGTCTATTTGCCTGCTGATGGTTGGCAGATATAGGCTAGGTCATGTCTATTTGCCTGCTGATGGTTGGCAGATATAGGCTGGGTCAGGGCTATTTGCCTGTTGATGGTTGGCAGATATAGGCTAGGTCATGTCTATTTGCCTGCTGATGGTTGGCAGATATAGGCTGAGTCAGGTCTATTTGCCTGCTGATGGTTGGCAGATATAGGCTGGGTCAGGGCTATTTGCCTGCTGATGGTTGGCAGATATAGGCTGGGTCAGGTCTATTTGCCTGCTGATGGTTGGCAGATATAGGCTAGGTCAGGGCTATTTGCCTGCTGATGGTTGACAGATATAGGCTGGGTCAGGTCTATTTGCCTGCTGATGGTTGGCAGATATAGGCTGGGTCAGGGCTATTTGCCTGTTGATGGTTGGCAGATATAGGCTGGGTCAGGTCTATTTGCCTGCTGATGGTTGACAGATATAGGCTGGGTCAGGTCTATTTGCCTGCTGATGGTTGGCAGGTATAGGCTGGGTCAGGTCTATTTGCCTGCTGATGGTTGACCGATATAGGCTGGGTCAGGTCTTTTTGCCTGCTGATGGTTGGCAGATATAGGCTGGGCCAGGGCTATTTGCCTGCTGATGGTTGGCAAATATAGGCTGGGTCAGGGCTATTTGCCTGCTGATGGTTGGCAGATATAGGCTGGTTCAGGGCTATATGCCTGCTGATGGTTGGCAGATATAGGCTGGGTCAGGGCTATTTGCCTGCTGATGGTTGACTGATACAGGCTGGGTCAGGGCTATTTGCCTGCTGATGGTTGGCAGATATAGGCTGGGTCAGGTCTATTTGCCTGCTGATGGTTGGCAGATATAGGCTGGGTCAGGGCAATTTGCCTGTTGATGGTTGACAGATATAGGCTAGGTCAGGTCTATTTGCCTGCTGATGGTTGACAGATATAGGCTGGGTCAGGGCTATTTGCCTGCTGATGGTTGGCAGATATAGGTTAGGTCAGGGCTATTTGCCTGCTGATGGTTGGCAGATATAGGCTGGTTCAGGGCTATATGCCTGCTGATGGTTGGCAGATATAGGCTGGGTCAGGGCTATTTGCCTGCTGATGGTTGACTGATACAGGCTGGGTCAGGGCTATTTGCCTGCTGATGGTTGGCAGATATAGGCTGGGTCAGGTCTATTTGCCTGCTGATGGTTGGCAGATATAGGCTGGGTCAGGGCAATTTGCCTGTTGATGGTTGACAGATATAGGCTAGGTCAGGTCTATTTGCCTGCTGATGGTTGACAGATATAGGCTGGGTCAGGGCTATTTGCCTGCTGATGGTTGGCAGATATAGGTTAGGTCAGGGCTATTTGCCTGCTGATGGTTGGCAGATATAGGCTGGTTCAGGGCTATTTGCCTGCTGATGGTTGACAGATATAGGCTGGGTCAGGGCTATTTGCCTGTTGATGGTTGACAGATATAGGCTGGGTCAGGTCTATTTGCCTGCTGATGGTTGACAGATATAGGCTGGGTCAGGGCTATTTGCCTGCTGATGGTTGACAGATATAGGCTGGGTCAGGGCTATTTGCCTGCTGATGGTTGGCAGATATAGGCTGGGTCAGGTCTATTTGCCTGCTGATGGTTGGCAGATATAGGCTGGGTCAGGGCTATTTGCCTGCTGATGGTTGGCAGATATTGGCTGGGTCAGGTCTATTTGCCTGCTGATGGTTGGCAGATATAGGCTAGGTCAGGGCTATTTGCCTGCTGATGGTTGACAGATATAGGCTGGGTCAGGTCTATTTGCCTGCTGATGGTTGGCAGATATAGGCTGGGTCAGGGCTATTTGCCTGTTGATGGTTGGCAGATATAGGCTGGGTCAGGTCTATTTGCCTGCTGATGGTTGACAGATATAGGCTGGGTCAGGTCTATTTGCCTGCTGATGGTTGGCAGATATGGGCTAGCTCAGGTCTATTTGCCTGCTGATGGTTGGCAGGTATAGGCTGGGTCAGGTCTATTTGCCTGCTGATGGTTGACCGATATAGGCTGGGCCAGGGCTATTTGCCTGCTGATGGTTGGCAAATATAGGCTGGGTCAGGGCTATTTGCCTGCTGATGGTTGGCAGATATAGGCTGGGTCAGGGCTATTTGCCTGTTGATGGTTGGCAGATATAGGCTGGGTCAGGTCTATTTGCCTGCTGATGGTTGACAGATATAGGCTGGGTCAGGTCTATTTGCCTGCTGATGGTTGGCAGGTATAGGCTGGGTCAGGTCTATTTGCCTGCTGATGGTTGACCGATATAGGCTGGGTCAGGTCTTTTTGCCTGCTGATGGTTGGCAGATATAGGCTGGGCCAGGGCTATTTGCCTGCTGATGGTTGGCAAATATAGGCTGGGTCAGGGCTATTTGCCTGCTGATGGTTGGCAGATATAGGCTGGTTCAGGGCTATATGCCTGCTGATGGTTGGCAGATATAGGCTGGGTCAGGGCTATTTGCCTGCTGATGGTTGACTGATACAGGCTGGGTCAGGGCTATTTGCCTGCTGATGGTTGGCAGATATAGGCTGGGTCAGGTCTATTTGCCTGCTGATGGTTGGCAGATATAGGCTGGGTCAGGGCAATTTGCCTGTTGATGGTTGACAGATATAGGCTAGGTCAGGTCTATTTGCCTGCTGATGGTTGACAGATATAGGCTGGGTCAGGGCTATTTGCCTGCTGATGGTTGGCAGATATAGGTTAGGTCAGGGCTATTTGCCTGCTGATGGTTGGCAGATATAGGCTGGTTCAGGGCTATTTGCCTGCTGATGGTTGACAGATATAGGCTGGGTCAGGGCTATTTGCCTGTTGATGGTTGACAGATATAGGCTGGGTCAGGTCTATTTGCCTGCTGATGGTTGACAGATATAGGCTGGGTCAGGGCTATTTGCCTGCTGATGGTTGACAGATATAGGCTGGGTCAGGGCTATTTGCCTGCTGATGGTTGGCAGATATAGGCTGGGTCAGGTCTATTTGCCTGCTGATGGTTGGCAGATATAGGCTGGGTCAGGGCTATTTGCCTGCTGATGGTTGGCAGATATTGGCTGGGTCAGGTCTATTTGCCTGCTGATGGTTGGCAGATATAGGCTAGGTCAGGGCTATTTGCCTACTGATGGTTGACAGATATAGGCTGGGTCAGGTCTATTTGCCTGCTGATGGTTGGCAGATATAGGCTGGGTCAGGGCTATTTGCCTGTTGATGGTTGGCAGATATAGGCTGGGTCAGGTCTATTTGCCTGCTGATGGTTGACAGATATAGGCTGGGTCAGGTCTATTTGCCTGCTGATGGTTGGCAGATATGGGCTAGCTCAGGTCTATTTGCCTGCTGATGGTTGGCAGGTATAGGCTGGGTCAGGTCTATTTGCCTGCTGATGGTTGACCGATATAGGCTGGGCCAGGGCTATTTGCCTGCTGATGGTTGGCAAATATAGGCTGGGTCAGGGCTATTTGCCTGCTGATGGTTGGCAGATATAGGCTTTATCAGGGCTATATGCCTGCTGATGGTTGACAGATATAGGCTGGGTCAGGGCTATTTGCCTGCTGATGGTTGACTGATATAGGCTGGGTCAGGGCTATTTGCCTGCTGATGGTTGGCAGATATAGGCTGGGTCAGGTCTATTTGCCTGCTGATGGTTGGCAGATATAGGCTGGGTCAGGGCAATTTGCCTGTTGATGGTTGACAGATATAGGCTAGGTCAGGTCTATTTGCCTGCTGATGGTTGGCAGATATAGGCTGGGTCAGGTCTATTTGCCTGCTGATGGTTGGCAGATATAGGCTGGGTCAGGGCTATTTGCCTGCTGATGGTTGACAGATATAGGCTGGGTCAGGTCTATTTGCCTGCTGATGGTTGACAGATATAGGCTGGGTCAGGGCTATTTGCCTGTTGATGGTTGACAGATATAGGCTGGGTCAGGTCTATTTGCCTGCTGATGGTTGACAGATATAGGCTGGGTCAGGGCTATTTGCCTGCTGATGGTTGACAGATATAGGCTGGGTCAGGGCTATTTGCCTGCTGATGGTTGGCAGATATAGGCTGGGTCAGGGCTATTTGCCTGCTGATGGTTGACAGATATAGGCTGGGTCAGGGCTATTTGCCTGCTGATGGTTGGCAGATATAAGCTGGGTCAGGGCTATTTGCCTACTGATGGTTGACAGATATAGGCTGGGTCATTTCTATTTGCCTGCTGATGGTTGACAGATATAGGCTGGGTCAGGGCTATTTGCCTGCTGATGGTTGGCAGATTTAGGCTGGGTCAGGGCTATTTGCCTGCTGATGGTTGACAGATATAGGCTGGGTCAGGGCTATTTGCCTGTTGATGGTTGGCAGATATAGGCTGGGTCGGGGCTATTTGCCTGCTGATAGTTGACAGATATAGGCTGGGTCAGGTCTATTTGCCTGCTGATGGTTGACAGATATAGGCTGGGTCAGGTCTATTTGCCTGCTGATGGTTGACAGATATAGGCTGGGTCAGGGCTATTTGCCTGTTGATGGTTGGCAGATATAGGCTGGGTCAGGTCTATTTGCCTGCTGATGGTTGACAGATATAGGCTGGGTCAGGTCTATTTGCCTGCTGATGGTTGGCAGATATAGGCTGGGTCAGGGCTATTTGCCTGCTGATGGTTGGCAGATATAGGCTAGGTCATGTCTATTTGCCTGCTGATGGTTGGCAGATATAGGCTGAGTCAGGTCTATTTGCCTGCTGATGGTTGGCAGATATAGGCTGGGTCAGGGCTATTTGCCTGCTGATGGTTGGCAGATATAGGCTGGGTCAGGTCTATTTGCCTGCTGATGGTTGGCAGATATAGGCTAGGTCAGGTCTATTTGCCTGCTGATGGTTGGCAGATATAGGCTGGGTCAGGTCTATTTGCCTGCTGATGGTTGGCAGATATAGGCTAGGTCAGGTCTATTTGCCTGCTGATGGTTGACAGATATAGGCTGGGTCAGGGCTATTTGACTGCTGATGGTTGACAGATATAGGCTGGGTCAGGGCTATTTGCCTGCTGATGGTTGACAGATATAGGCTGGGTCAGGTCTATTTGACTGCTGATGGTTGGCAGATATAGGCTGGGTCAGGTCTATTTGCCTGCTGATGGTTGACAGATATAGGCTAGGTCAGGGCTATTTGCCTGCTGATGGTTGACAGATATAGGCTGGGTCAGGTCTATTTGACTGCTGATGGTTGACAGATATAGGCTGGGTCAGGGCTATTTGCCTGCTGATGGTTGACAGATATAGGCTGGGTCAGGTCTATTTGCCTGCTGATGGTTGACAGATATAGGCTAGGTCAGGGCTATTTGCCTGCTGATGGTTGACAGATATAGGCTGGGTCAGGTCTATTTGACTGCTGATGGTTGACAGATATAGGCTTGGTCAGGTCTATTTGCCTGCTGATGGTTGACAGATATAGGCTGGGTCAGGTCTATTTGACTGCTGATGGTTGACAGATATAGGCTGGGTCAGGGCTATTTGCCTGCTGATGGTTGACAGATATAGGCTAGGTCAGGGCTATTTGCCTGCTGATGGTTGACAGATATAGGCTGGGTCAGGGCTATTTGCCTGCTGATGGTTGACAGATATAGGCTGGGTCAGGGCTATTTGCCTGCTGATGGTTGACAGATATAGGCTGGGTCAGGGCTATTTGCCTGCTGATGGTTGGCAGATATAGGCTGGGTCAGGGCTATTTGCCTGCTGATGGTTGGCAGATATAGGCTGGGTCAGGGCTATTTGCCTGCTGTGTTTCATGCGGGATATGGATAACAAAACATTCAGTACTCGGTGCAAATCTGTAAAAAGTTTATTCATGTTTTTATATAAAAAGTAAATACTTTTTTGAATAGGACAATAGAAGGTGAATGAAAAACGTCTAGTGTACATACAGTTCTATACATCAAGCTACATAATCAATTATTCTATTCAAATATACCTACACTTTAAACCTTTTCATACAAGTCGAAATACTCCATCTTTTAGTTTTAAACTTCTCTGTGGTCAACTTCTCAACCCCAATACAATGCTTTTTAATTCCGAGTACAATACTTTTTGGGCTACTCATCTTAGGCAATCACTGTGTACTGCATGAACATACAGTCCATATATTAGTTATATAAAAGCTATCATACTTTCAAAAATAAATACTGTACATTTCCTCCTTGAACTTGGGGCCTTTAGTTTCCATGCTGCTTAGCCTGTCTAGATGAGGATGCAATGCAATGACATAACGCTAGGTGGCAGTATTATACAGACAATGGAGTTACAGATGTCTGGAAACAGTTGCAGTGCCTGCAGTCAACCAATGTAATTATTCTGCAGAAAGCAAACATATCTGACTCCATTTTGTTGCTGTTGTTAGTTCAGTGGCACATGGTCCATAGTATGTTTTTTGACCGATAGCCAGACATTTCCTATGACTGTGATATCATACGTTTGTCTTCGGTGGAGACTTTTCCAACCTTTTGAAGATTTCATTGCTGTTTTATTCCCGGGAACTCAGGTGTCTCAGACTGTCTCTGAACCATGTGGTTAAACTTGACAGTGGGAGGCAGAAAGGTCAAAGGAGCAGAAAGTCAAGAAGAAAAAAGTATTTCTGATCTTTCCGGTCGTTTCCGTTCTCTTTTACGGAGCGTAGTTCTTTGGCCGTATCATCATTTTGACCGTCTTGAAGGCCTGCCTGTAGTTGGTGGGGTATGCTTCACTAGACATGTTGTGCCATGTTCCCCAGAAGATGCCGTTCCTCACGCCCTTGTATCTCTTGTGGTAGTATTTCCCATTGAGATTGGCTGACATGCAGGCGTCAAACCACCAGCCAGAGCTGTAGTACGCGCCGCAGTTCCCTGACGGGTACATGTCGTTGTCCCTGTCTGGCGTGGTGAAGAACTTCTGGTCGTGGTTGAAGTGCTGGTTCATGTGCAGCGCGTTGCCGGCCGTGCCACTGTACCCGCTGATGGAGAGGCGATACCTCAGGAATTCGTTGGCTACGTAGAACTGGTCGAACTTGGCATACTCCCGCACCCCTTGGAAGTCCTCCAGTTCGATGCGCAGAACCATGTCCTTGGCCTTGGTCAGGAGGTGGATGCGGTCGTTGCCCAACCAGAACTCTCCCCGGGGGTCACCAAATCCCCCCTAGAGAGAGAGAGACAGAGAGAGAGAGGGCAATGGCAGGGAGAGAGAGAGAGAGAGACAGAGAGAGAGAGAGGGCAAGGGCAGGGAGAGAGAGATAGAGAGACAGAGAGAGAGAGAGGGCAAGGGCAGGGGGAGAGAGAGAAAAAAATGTAAAGGTCTGTGTCAGAGGAGTCAAATCTGTCCCAAATGGCACCCTATTCCCTACATAGTGCCTGGTCAAAGGTAGTGCACTATATAGGGAATAGGGTGACATTTGGGACACATCCTCATGTTTTCCCTGATTCTCACAGGCCAGCAGGCCATTACATGGAATGTTACTGACCACGGTCTGTCACAGAGTTTTGTCAAATGGGTTTATTAACCTTGTACTCAGTCCAGGAGCGGTTGAAGCTGACGGTGCCATTGAGGCGCTGCTGCACCAGGGTCCAGCCGCCGCCGAACGACTCCATGTCGCAGTAGACCTGGAACGTGCCGTTCCTGGGGTCTGGCGTGACCTGGTAGACGCCGTTCCTCCTCTCCTTTAGCATGTTGTAGTCAGAGCAGTCCTTGGGAGCGATGATGACTGTTGTGAGAGAGAGACAGGGCAGGGGGAGGGAGAGAGAGAGAGAGAGACAGGGCAGGGGGAGGGAGAGAGACAGAGAGAGACAGGGCAGGGGAAGGGAGAGAGAGACAGAGAGAGACAGGGCAGGGGGAGGGAGAGAGAGAGAGAGACAGGGCAGGGGGAGGGAGAGAGAGGCAACGGTCAGTGTCCGAGGAGTAAAGAAAACACTGTTTCCCTCAAAGCACAAGCCTCTCACAACCCAGCAGCCATTGCATGGAATGTTCCTGACTTTCAGCCCCAGAATGTTCCTGACTTTCAGCCCCAGAGCTGACTGAGCGAGTTGAGCCACGGTGTCACTGTTTTCATATAAGGGGAGGACAGCCTTGTCAAAACGTGGGAACGTGTCAAATGGGATTAACCAAGGCTGCTGGAGAGCCTGCCAGTCCCCACTCTGTGTGTGTGATGATAATGCATCCTGACAGACACTTTTGGAGCTTAGAGACCCTGAGTTTTGGAAAGTGACGCCAGTCGACTGCTCAGGATAGGAGCCTAGGAAGCATGAGAGAGGAGTTGAGTTAGCAGAGCACAGAAGAGGACAGAGCAGGCTGTTTGTGCGTGTGTGTGAGTGTGTGTGTGTCTCTGTATCTCCCCCCTGTGGGCAGTACTCCTATCAAAGTCTGCCCATATGTGATAGTATTAGTGGTTCTCAGAATATGGGCGCCAGGCTGTGACTGACCCAAATATAACAGTCCGCCAGACAGATGGACAGACAGCCATGCAGACTGATAAAGGGGATTGACAGCAACAGAAGAGCAGCTGTATTATCAAGGAAGTATGCAGAGACATAAAACCCTCATCTGGAAGTAACATCGTCCCAGTGAAAAGCTTGTGCATTCTCACATTACAGGCAAACAGTTCCTTTAATTCCTACAGAACAAGGCTTGGGACATTAGATGAAGCTTAATAAAAGTGTTTATAAATGAATCGAGAACATGATTCAGTTAAATGATCCGAAGGTCGACTCCCTCGATGTATGTCCGCGAACACCTTCAAATCCAATCAGAGACAGGAAGCACACTGTTTAGTTTAACTGTGAATTGGGGCTTAATGATCCGTTACAGAGCTGAGATTGTGAGATGTCTGACTGCTGACGTTCTGTTGTCGTTGAGCCGACAGAGAGTTTCTCACATCAAGATAGAAACGTAGCCAGTAGAAAGAAGGCTGTGTCAACAACAGAACCTACAAGCACTACTGCACTTTGATACTGGATGCTCCCGACTCTTACTGAAAACACTTTATATTGCCTGTTTCTCCATAATCTTTACATGAATCACTTCTGACATTATCTTGTCAAGCTATCCAGAGTCATTTGCAGAGCTCTTATACGAAACATGACAGATTAATCTAAGACAAGTACTTCTACATAGTGTTCTGATCTCACCATGACCAACTGTCGGAATGCAACACATTGCATCATCTTGTTGGCAAGTGTAATAAAGGAGGTAGCTGTTTACACCATGACGTTAACACTGTGTAACACACACTCAAAATGTCAGAATATCTCACACTCAAAATATCAGAGTATCACACACTCAAAATATCAGAGTATCCCACACTCAAAATATCAGAGTATCACACACTCAAAATATCAGAATATCTCACACTCAAAATATCAGAGTATCACACACTCAAAATGTCAGAATATCTCACACTCAAAATATCAGAGTATCCCACACTCAAAATATCAGAGTATCCCACACTCAAAATATCAGAGTATCACACACTCAAAATATCAGAATATCCCACACTCAAAATATTAGAGTATCACACACTCAAAATATCAGAATATCCCACACTCAAAATATCAGAATATCCCACACTCAAAATATCAGAATATCCCACACTCAAAATATCAGTGTCCCACACTCAAAATATCAGAATACCTCACACTCAAAATATCAGAATATCTCACACTCAAAATATCAGAATATCTCACACCCAAAATATCAGAATATCTCACACTCAAAATATCAGAGTATCTCACACTCAAAATATCAGAATATCTCACACCCAAAATATCAGAATATCTCACACTCAAAATATCAGAGTACCTCACACTCAAAATATCAGAATCTCTCACACTCAGAATATCCCAATGAGTTTTGAAAGATAAAGTGTGATGAAACAATGTAATTCCCTGGTACAGTAGCAGTGTTAGTCTAGGACCGTGCATAAAGAAAGGGTGATGATCTGGAGTTAAACCTGCAACTCTCCTTTTGATACGGCAGAGTACTCACACTCAGTACAGAGGGCTGGCATACTGTACAGTACTGATACAGCAGAGTACTCACACTCAGTACAGAGGGCTGGCATACTGTACATTACTGCATGCAGTGCATGAAAGCCTGATTTTATAATAAGTCTGTCTGGCTGATGCTTAGAGGAGAACAATAGGTTAGCAATAACAAGAGACTAGAGGAGCTTCTATAAGAGAACAGGGGGGGCTATTTTCAATAACACTCACACTGAGGGAAGTTCTGCACTTTACAGAAAAATTATAGTTTAGTAATAACAGAGCGTTTTGTAAATCACTTAAAGGTTATACAGAATTTTCCTGTCAAATTGTCAAGAACCTATTTGGTTAATTAAAGAGAGTAAATAGACGTACACTGAGGAGTTTGCTGGACGGCACACTGGTGGTTACAGTTGTTACTGAGCTTGTTGATCACTCCAGTGATGTTCTCCACCTTGCTGTCCACGATGGCCTCCACGTTCCTCATGTTGATCAGGCTTAGTTCCTCTAGACGGCCCTGCAGAGCCGTGATCTGTCCCCGTGCGTTACGCAGGCTGTTGGACATCTTGTTCATCTTCACCTGCATCTCAAACACAGAACCGCCGGTAGAGACGGTGCCTTTGCCAGTACCAGAACCGGTGCCAATGCCATCCCCATCAGGCCCTGTGTTGGTTCCCCCGTCTCCTCGTTCCTCCTTACTGGTGCTAGACTGTATTTCCAGAAACCCTGGTCCCGTAGCGGGACCCCCTGCTGCCTCCCCGCTGTCCCTCTGCAGGCTCTGGTCAGCCTGCTGCCGGCACTCCTGACAGTCCCTCTTCAGCCGGTTCACCGTCTCCTTCAGGCTCTGCAGCTCCTTCATGGTCTTCTCCAGCATCCTGAACTGCTTGGGCAGCTGGATGGTCAGTGGAGGCAGGGTGATCTGGTAGGGGCAGTCGTCCTCTTCTCCACACTGGCCAGAAGGCTTCATCCTCACAGGGCAGCCCCCTGAAACCTCTCCTGTAGCAGCCTTATCCTGAACCTTATCCCATCTCTGGGCTCTGTCTCCTGGCTCTGCTGCGGAGCTCCATGGGACTGCCAGCAGAAGAGTGGTGGAGGCCACAACACACAGCACGAACAGCCTCATGGTGTGTGTTTTGACTGAGTGTGTGTGCGTGTCAGTGAGTGAGTGAGTGAGTGTGTGTTTCTCAGCTACGCAGTCAGAGAGAGCGAGAGCGGCGTGAGAGAGCAGCCTGCAGGAGAGTGAGCGCAGGAGACTGCCTCCTGCCTGAGATAGTTGTGTCATTAATATCAGGGGAGGGAGGGAGGGGTGGGAGGGGCTGTGTTGCGTAATTCCACCACTCCATACCAGCAGCAAAGTCAACCATTTAAAGAGAGAGTAGGAAGGCAGAGTTCTGACTGAGCTGCAGTCCTTTAGAAGTCAGCCCATTTCCCTGAACAGACAAGTGAGTCAGTACAAAGGAATTAACATTCTCTCCTGAGTCAGTACAATGGAAGTGAGTCAGTACAAAGGAATTAACATTCTCTCCTGAGTCAGTACAATGGAAGTGAGTCAGTACAAAGGAATTAACATTCTCTCCTGAGTCAGTACAATGGAAGTGAGTCAGTACAAAGGAATTAACATTCTCTCCTGAGTCAGTACAATGGAAGTGAGTCAGTACAAAGGAATTAACATTCTCTCCTGAGTCAGTACAATGGAAGTGAGTCAGTACAAAGGAATTAACATTCTCTCCTGAGTCAGTACAATGGAAGTGAGTCAGTACAATGGAATTAACATTCTCTCCTGAGTCAGTACAATGGAAGTGAGTCAGTACAAAGGAATTAACATTCTCTCCTGTAGGTTTTTCCCCTCTTGTTGTTTTGCTGTTTTGTGTTCTTGGATATGTATCCTGAACTAGGACACTAAGCCCTTTATGAAGTGGTAGAAGTGGTCGGTTTGAGGGTCTTAGAGGGTTGATACTAGAATCACCTGAACAGAGAGAAAGGCTATGGTCCTACAGTGCACTTGTTTAATCTCCAAACTCCAATCTCAGTGTTGCTGTGGATCAACACCAATGTGTCTCTTTCCTTCTTAACTCTGGTCTCGTTGCAATGACAGTTTTAGATTCAATGTATGAATATGACATCACCACAACTGTGGAATACATAGCATCTTCTCTCTGCCACGATGAGTTGTTCGCTTTTCCTACTGATGGACTTTGTGGTGGGTTGTGGGATTCCTGTAAAGTGGGCTATAGCTCTTCACAGGCTGGAAGTCATATTGAATGAAACACAGTAAGGTGTTTCATTCAGGATTAGTCATATTGAAAGTGATGCAATATTTGCAATTCAAACCCTCTATTGAAACTCACGTTATACACCTTAGTTTTGGGTCAAAGGTGAGATGACTCTAGAGCTCTGAAAGATAAACAGAACAGCTCAAATCCTGTAGCAGGCTGAAACTGGCAGTGCCACAGGGCTCTGTGTGGTGGAGGTCATGGGTCAACGTCAGCCATCGTGTGATCAGAAAGTATTGTCCCTCTGAGCCAGACGGGCTACACATTAACGAGTCCTCCTCACCTGCAGGAAAAGAACTTGACTTTACGAATAAAGTGACTGTTATTGTTATTCCTTCCATATCTATGGAATAGTTTACTGTCCATGACTCATCCTTATGAATATTGTAACTGTCTGGAACTCTATATAACTGATATGATAACTGTTATTGTTATTCCTTCCATATCTATGGAATAGTTTACTGTCCATGACTCATCCTTATGAATATTGTAACTGTCTGGAACTCTATATAACTGATATGATAACTGTTATTGTTATTCCTTCCATATCTATGGAATAGTTTACTGTCCATGACTCATCCTTATGAATATTGTAACTGTCTGGAACTCTATATAACTGATATGATAACTGTTATTGTTGTTGTTGAGAATTGAAACTTTTTGACTATCCATTCCTTTAAGTGGCTCCCAGCCACTGAACGAGAAACTGTCTTTATTTTTTACTGAGGAAGGGAAAACCATAGAGCTTATAATTGACCTATTCAAATCAAATCAAATGTATTTATATAGCCCTTCGTACATCAGCTGATATCTCAAAGTGCTGTACAGAAACCCAGCCTAAAACCCCAAACAGCAAGTAATGCAGATGTAGAACCTATTCCATGTTGGTTGAGCAGAACGGGCAG
Source organism: Oncorhynchus mykiss (assembly GCF_057628025.1). Taxonomy (NCBI): domain Eukaryota; kingdom Metazoa; phylum Chordata; class Actinopteri; order Salmoniformes; family Salmonidae; genus Oncorhynchus; species Oncorhynchus mykiss. The sequence continues at coordinate 380,516 of NW_028322095.1, forward strand.
AGTTACAGTACCATGCAGGCCTGGATCTCCTCTCTAACAGACAGAACTGTCAGGGTTACAGTACCATCCAGGCCTGGATCTCCTCTCTAACAGACAGAACTGTCAGGGTTACAGTACCATCCAGGCCTGGATCTCCTCTCTAACAGACAGAACTGTCAGGGTTACAGTACCATCCAGGCCTGGATCTCCTCTCTAACAGACAGAACTGTCAGGGTTACAGTACCATCCAGGCCTGGATCTCCTCTCTAACAGACAGAACTGTCAGAGTTACAGTACCATCCAGGTCTGGATCTCCTCTCTAACAGACAGAACTGTCAGGGTTACAGTACCATCCAGGCCTGGATCTCCTCTCTAACAGACAGAACTGTCAGGGTTACAGTACCATCCAGGCCTGGATCTCCTCTCTAACAGACAGAACTGTCAGGGTTACAGTACCATCCAGGCCTGGATCTCCTCTCTAACAGACAGAACTGTCAGAGTTACAGTACCATCCAGGCCTGGATCTCCTCTCTAACAGACAGAACTGTCAGGGTTACAGTACCATCCAGGCCTGGATCTCCTCTCTAACAGACAGAACTGTCAGGGTTACAGTACCATCCAGGCCTGGATCTCCTCTCTAACAGACAGAACTGTCAGAGTTACAGTACCAACCTATCTATACCTGTAATCCTATGTGTGTCTCTATACCTGTAGTCCTATGTGTGTCTCTACACCTGTAGTCCTGTGTGTCTCTATACCTGTAGTCCTGTGTGTCTCTACACCTGTAGTCCTGTGTGTCTCTATACCTGTAGTCCTGTGTGTCTCTACACCTGTAGTCCTGTGTGTGTCTCTATACCTGTAGTCCTATGTGTGTCTCTACACCTGTAGTCCTATGTGTGTCTCTACACCTGTAGTCCTGTGTGTCTCTATACCTGTAGTCCTATGTGTGTCTCTATACCTGTAGTCCTATGTGTGTCTCTACACCTGTAGTCCTATGTGTGTCTCTATACCTGTAGTCCTATGTGTGTCTCTATACCTGTAGTCCTATGTGTGTCTCTACACCTGTAGTCCTATGTGTGTCTCTATACCTGTAGTCCTATGTGTGTCTCTACACCTGTAGTCCTATGTGTGTCTCTACACCTGTATGACTGTGTGCAACCAGCCCCAGGTCAATAATACATTATTCTATACCTTCGTTATTCTCCATGTTCCTTTTAAGACATGGGGTTTTCCAGTAAACCTGCAGCACTCTGATGAACTCTAATGAGATGAATCCAAAGGTATCAGTTGTTTTCTGCCAGCTGTAGCTCTCCGGTGAGAGGAAGTCATTAGAACGTTTCACAGTGTGGTAGTTCACTCTGATCTAAGACAATCACCTAAAACATCAGTGATGCACACACGTGTTGACTGTTTGATGTGTCTTTCATCGTTCCAACCATCACAGCCTGGCTCTGTGAAGATCAGCCTGGCTCTGTGAAAATAAGCCTGGCTCTGTGAAGATCAGCCTGGCTCTGTGAAGATCAGCCTGGCTCTGTGAAGATCAGCCTGGCTCTGTGAAAATAAGCCTGGCTCTGTGAAGATCAGCCTGGCTCTGTGAAGATCAGCCTGGCTCTGTGAAGATCAGCCTGGCTCTGTGAAAATCAGCCTGGCTCTGTGAAAATCAGCCTGGCTCTGTGAAGATCAGCCTGGCTCTGTGAAAATCAGCCTGGCTCTGTGAAAATCAGCCTGGCTCTGTGAAGATCAGCCTGGCTCTGTGAAGGTCAGCCTGGCTCTGTGAAGATCAGCCTGGCTCTGTGAAGGTCAGCCTGGCTCTGTGAAGGTCAGCCTGGCTCTGTGAAGGTCAGCCTGGCTCTGTGAAGGTCAGCCTGGCTCTGTGAAGGTCAGCCTGGCTCTGTGAAGATCAGCCTGGCTCTGTGAAGATCAGCCTGGCTCTGTGAAGGTCAGCCTGGCTCTGTGAAGATCAGCTGGATAAAGGGTTTTCTCGCTGAATAGCAACTGAATTGCGTTTAGGAATGTGGAGTTCTGTTTTTGTTCCTTTGTAGTTGAAGCAAACACAGATGTTCTGTAGCGTTGGCACGGTGATAAACACTAGAGAGAGGTGGGGGGGGGGGGGGGTGTAAACAACAGACTTGTTTACAGCCACTGGAACCATCTAATCTGTGTGGTTGAGTTTTTATTTGACATGTGCAAGGAGAGCTAATCGCTCTGTGGTCAGATGGAGAGACATGGATGGCTTCCCAGATGCTGATTCTGGTCCACGGCTTTAGGCAGATGATTATTGAAAGAAGGATTTTGTTCTCTCGTAGCTGTTCTCTACTGGGAAGATCAGCGGGACCAAAGCAGCGAAGCTCAAAGCCAGTTTCAGCCTGCTCCATGACACCTTGAAAAGGTAAGTGATCTCATCTCTCCCTGTCCATAGACGCTCCTTACATGTTTACATGGATAACACAAGCCACTCTGTATGAGGATTGGACTGGACCTGTGCCATATTATTGACCCATCAGTACCTGTTTAACTTGACCCATCAGTACCTGTTTAACATGACCCATCAGTACCTGTTTAAAATGACCCATCAGTACCCATCAGTACCTGTTTAAAATGACCCATCAGTACCTGTTTAACATGACCCATCAGTACCTGTTTAACATAACCCATCAGTACCTGTTTAAAATGACCCATCAGTACCTGTTTAACATGACCCATCAGTACCTGTTTAAAATGACCCATCAGTACCTGTTTAACATGACCCATCAGTACCTGTTTAACATGACCCATCAGTACCTGTTTAAAATGACCCATCAGTACCTGTTTAACATGACCCATCACTACCCATCAGTACCTGTTTAAAATGACCCATCAGTACCTGTTTAAAATGACCCATCAGTACCCATCAGTAACTGTTTAACATGACCCATCAGTACCTGTTTAACATGACCCATCAGTACCTGTTTAACATGACCCATCAGTACCTGTTTAAAATGACCCATCAGTACCTGTTTAACATGACCCATCAGTACCTGTTTAACATGACCCATCAGTACCTGTATACACTGAATATACAAAACATTATGAACATGATATTGTTTCCATGACAGACTGAACAGGTGAATCCAGGTGAAAGATATGATACCTCATTGATCCACTTCAATCAGTGTAGATGGAGGGGAGGAGACAGTTTAAATAAGGAGTGTTAAGCCTTGAGACAGTTGAGACATGGATTGTGTCTGTGTGCCATTCAGAGGGTGAATGGGTAAGACACAAAAAGTGCCTCTGAACAGGGTCTAGTAGTAGGTACCAGGAGGACCGGTTTGTATTGAGAACTGCAACGCTGCTGGGTTTTTCAAGCTCAACAGTTTCCCGTGTGTATCAAGAATGGTCCAGCACCCAAAGGACATCCAACCAATTTGACACAACTGTGGGAAGCATTGGAGTCCACATGGGCCAGCCTCCCTGTGGAACTCTTTAGACACCTTGTAGAGTCCATGCCCCGACACATTGAGGCTGTTCTGAGGGCAAAAGGGGGTGAAACTCAATATTGGGAATGTGTTCTTATTGTTTTGTAGACTCAGTGCATAACTACCCTCGGACGCCTAGTTGAGGTGAAAGTCTGGTCCCTACCAGCATCTGTGTCTGTGTGCCACTAGGACCTGTGTGATTCCCCTCCTACCTGAGGGTGATGAGCTGAGCCAGCTGACCACATCTCTGCCCTGTCATATGACCCATAAGTACCTGTGTCTGTCTGTGACTCCCATCTCCACACCCCAGCTCTCAGCAGTCAGAGATCTGTCTGTGACTCCCATCTCCCCACCCCAGCTCTCAGCAGTCAGAGATCTGTCTGTGACTCCCATCTCCCCACCCCAGCTCTCAGCAGTCAGAGATCTGTCTGTGACTCCCATCTCCCCACCCCAGCTCTCAACAGTCAGAGATCTGTCTGTGTCTGTCTGTGACTCCCATCTCCCCACCCCAGCTCTCAGCAGTCAGAGATCTGTCTGTGTCTGTCTGTGACTCCCATCTCCACACCCCAGCTCTCAGCAGTCAGATATCTGTCTGTGTCTGTCTGTGACTCCCATCTCCACACCCCAGCTCTCAGCAGTCAGATATCTGTCTGTGTCTGTCTGTGACTCCCATCTCCACACCCCAGCTCTCAGCAGTCAGATATGTCTGTGTCTGTCTGTGACTCCCATCTCCACACCCCAGCTCTCAGCAGTCAGAGATCTGCCTGTGTCTGTCTGTGACTCCCATCTCCCCACCCCAGCTCTCAGCAGTCAGAGATCTGTCTGTGTCTGTCTGTGACTCCCATCTCCCCAACCCAGCTCTCAGCAGTCAGAGATCTGTCTGTGTCTGTCTGTGACTCCCATCTCCCCACCCCAGCTCTCAGCAGTCAGAGATCTGTCTGTGTCTGTCTGTGACTCCCATCTCCCCACCCCAGCTCTCAGCAGTCAGAGATCTGTCTGTGTCTGTCTGTGACTCCCATCTCCCCACCCCAGCTCTCAGCAGTCAGAGATCTGTCTGTGTCTGTCTGTGACTCCCATCTCCCCACCCCAGCTCTCAGCAGTCAGAGATCTGTCTGTGTCTGTCTGTGACTCCCATCTCCCCACCCCAGCTCTCAGCAGTCAGAGATCTGTCTGTGTCTGTCTGTGACTCCCATCTCCCCACCCCAGCTCTCAGCAGTCAGAGATCTGTCTGTGACTCCCATCTCCCCACCCCAGCGCTCAGCAGTCAGAGATCTGTCTGTGTCTGTCTGTGACTCCCATCTCCCCACCCCAGCTCTCAGCGGTCAGAGATCCGGCTGCTGCAGGAGGCCAAGCGGTTCAGAGCAGAGCTGGAGCGCCAGCAGAGAGATCTGGAGACGGCTGAGCAGTTCCCTGAGGGGCCGGACACAGAGGTCAGCCGTATGAGACAGCAGCTCCTCAAGTTCCACAACGACCTGCGACAGGCAGAGGAGAGGGACTACCAGATGAACTACCAGCTAGAGTGGTGAGGACACACACACTGACTAGAGCCTAGCGTAGAGAGAGAGAGAGATTGTCTGTCTGTCTGTGTGTGTGTCTGTCTGTCTGTGTGTCTGTCTCTCTGTGTGTCTATCTCTCTGTGTGTCTGTCTGTCTGTGTGTCTGTCTGTCTGTGTGTCTATCTCTCTGTGTGTCTGTCTGTCTGTGTGTCTGTCTGTCTGTGTGTCTGTCTCTCTGTGTGTCTATCTCTCTGTGTGTCTGTCTGTCTGTGTGTCTGTCTGTCTGTGTGTCTGTCTCTCTGTGTGTCTATCTGTCTGTGTGTCTGTCTTTGTGTGTGTCTGTCTCTGTCTGAGGTTAAGGCTATGCCCAGCTCTTGAGCCACTTTAGTCCAGTTAGTCCTGGAAGTGGTATGTGCGGCATGTAGCCTAGGGGTAAGAGCGTTGGGCCAGTAACTGAAAGGTCACTAGTTCGAATCCCTTAGCGACAAAGTGAAAAATCTTCCATTGTGCCCTTGACAAGGCACTTAACCCTAATTGCTCCAAGGTTGCTGTTGATAATGGCTGACCCTGGCTGTGACCCCAGTCTCTGAGGGTGTCTCAGGGGGATATGCAATAAACACATTTCCATTTCACACATGCGTATAATGAAACAGGACAAATATAACCCAATGATTCATCATTATTAGGTGTGCCTCTGGCTCTAGCCAGCTGTGTCACTAGTCTCCTCCACTTGTTCTCAACAACACTCCTGTCCTTGTGTCCGAAAGGTCAAGCACGCCTCCGAAACACAGCACGGAAAAGAACGCCGCTGTCCTCTCTCTGCACAACACACACAGTTAGAAAGGCCACGGAGAGGCCATTGGAACATTGCTTAGCAACTGATGAAACAAGCTTGTGTAAAAAACAAGAAAGAGAACATGAAAGGAAAGGTCTCTTCATCAGTCATTTAATCAGCAAGGACTAGAATACGGCTATGGCTGTCACAAATGGCACCCTATTCTCTATATAATGCACTACATTAGACCAGGGACCATAGGGCTCTGGTCAAAAGTAGTGCACTACATAGAGATTAGGGTACCATTTGAGACGTACACTATGATTCACTAGGGACGGGGCCTAGAACACATTGTTCCTGAAGATATGACCTTCATATCTGTGGGTAAATGATATACACATTGTTCCTGAAGATATGACCTTCCTATCTGTGGGTAAATGATATTCACATTGTTCCTGAAGATATGACCTTCCTATCTGTGGGTAAATTATATTCACATTGTTCCTGAAGATATGACCTTCCTATCTGTGGGTAAATTATATTCACATTGTTCCTGAAGATATGACCTTCATATCTGTGGGTAAATTATATACACATTGTTCCTGAAGATATGACCTTCCTATCTGTGGGTAAATGATATTCACATTGTTCCTGAAGATATGACCTTCCTATCTGTGGGTAAATTATATACACATTGTTCCTGAAGATATGACCTTCCTATCTGTGGGTAAATGATATTCACATTGTTCCTGAAGATATGACCTTCCTATCTGTGGGTAAATGATATTCACATTGTTCCTGAAGATATGACCTTCCTATCTGTGGGTAAATTATATACACATTGTTCCTGAAGATATTACCTTCCTATCTGTGGGTAAATGATATTCACATTGTTCCTGAAGATATGACCTTCCTATCTGTGGGTAAATTATATACACATTGTTCCTGAAGATATGACCTTCCTATCTGTGGGTAAATGTTGTTCCTGAAGATATGACCTTCCTATCTGTGGGTAAATGTTGTTCCTGAAGATATGACCTTCCTATCTGTGGGTAAATGTTGTTCCTATTGTTAAGATGAGAAGGCCTACAGCAGTAATTGAAATATGAGGCTAAATGAAAACCATTGCTTACATTGCATTCTGACTAGATGTTGTAATGAACTCGGCTGTCTCTTGTTGTATATTATCTTGTGGATGCGTATAGCCCTGACAGTCCGTTTGGCAGCCTCCTCTCTTCCCCTGGTGAACTACCCTCCATACGACAGACAGATGCTCACTGGGAAGATATGTCTTCAGATGTGCAATGTTAAGCCCTTGATCCCAAGCCAGACAGATAAACAGGAATTCAACTGTCAGTCATTTTAGCTTCAAATGCATTATTTACAGATGACCAGGAAGCAACACAAGTGCTGTGAAAGTAGCCTGGAGGGCTGTCTATCCACCCAGCAATTTCTCACTGAGGATATTTTATAAGTGTCAGGAATGTAATATCTACCACTGGACTTACATACCTGAACCCTGTTAACAGTTGACCTCAGTTGAACCTTCCACATAGTAGCAACCACTGTTTCACTCAGATGTTGCCAAGAAACTCTCAGAATTTGACCAACACTTTTCTGAAAGCAATACATATTTTCAGTATGGCTACATGGCTATATTTCCCTGCCTGTTTTTATCAACTGAGTTACAGTAGAACCCTGGTCGTCTGTCCTCCACCACTGTGTTAGGGGGTTGAGCTAAGGCTGAGGCAAGGTTACTTGAGCCTATTGCACAGCCACTTGTTTCCTAAGCTTGGCGTCAACGTTGGTCACTTTTTCATCCTCTCTGTATTTCTGAGAATGTATGTTCAAGTTCCTTCCTCTTGTTCCTTCCTCTAAATCAGGGGTGTCGACATCGTTCCATGGAGGTCCTAGTGTCTGTGGGTTTTAGGTTTTTATATTCAATTAAGACCTAGACAACCAGGTAAGGGGAGTTCCTTACTAATTAGTGACCTGAATTCATCAGTCAAGTACAAGTGAAGAGTGAAAGCCTGCAGACACTCGGCCCTCCGTGGAAGGAGTCTGACACGTGCTGTAAATGATGCCTTGTCTGTTTACAGTCTCACAGAAGAGAAGCTTTGCCTGGAGAAAGAGTATGAGTCTCAACCCAAACCAGTTGTAAGTATCTCAGTGCAACAGTCACAGATTCATCTCCCGTTGATAGTCATTCACGTGATCTGTCCCATCATACACCTGTCACCACAGCATGGCATTTCTTCATGTCACCTATAGCAGTAAATCCCTCATTTAGAAGCAGAGAAATGACACACACAGTGAGAGGACAGAGAAACAGACGGTGTCTTCGCCTCGAGGCATCCTTGTCCAAATGCTTGATTGATGAGGCTGGCTTCTTGACGGTTCAGTCTCCTCGTTGTCACTGGGTTGTGGTACCATACATGGTTCTGTGTCTACCACTAAGAGAGGCCCGATCATTGATCTAATGATATTTTACATTACTCCTTTAATGAACTTGTTATTACAGTTGGTTTGGTTACAGTTAAATAGTAGTTACTTTTTAACACCCAGTACAGCTACACTATAATCACATGGATGTATATAATCAGACTCCCAGGAAAGTCACGACCCAGCTATTACCTTTGATATCCCCTTCAAATAGCTGGCACAGTACTGTGTGTGTGTCCATGATTTGCACTTGCATGAATGTGTATTTGTGTCAATGTTGATGTATTTTGTATGTCCCACAAGCCATTGCTCCTGGTGTGTCCTCAGGAGCTGGAGAAGCGTGCGAAGGCCCTGAAGGACAGCAGTGAGGAGCTGAGGAAGGAGGTGTCTCAGAGGAGACAGGAGATACACAGCCTGCTGGAGGACATGGAGGCCAGACACAAACTGATGACCAGGGAGCAGAGAGAACTGGACCACAAGAAGGACAGCATAGTAAACAACCAGGTGACAGGTTGGAGAGGACAGAGGGTGGGTAGAGGGTGGCAGAGGGAGGGTAGAGGGTGGGTAGAGGGAGGACAGAGGGAAGGCAGAGGGAGGCAGAGGGTGGTAGAGGGAGGCCAGAGGGAGGACAGAGGGAGGGCAGAGGGAGGACAGGGGGAGTGGCAGAGGGTGGTAGAGGGAGGGCAGAGGGAGGGCAGAGGGTGGTAGAGGGAGGGCAGAGGGAGGGCAGAGGGTGGTAGAGGGAGGGCAGAGGGAGGGCAGAGGGTGGTAGAGGAAGGGCAGAGGGAGGGCAGAGGGAAGGCAGAGGGAGTGGCAGAGAGAGGCAGAGGGTGGTAGAGGGAGGGCAGAGGGAGGACAGAGGGAGGGCAGAGGGAGGACAGGGGGAGTGGCAGAGGGTGGTAGAGGGAGGGCAGAGGGTGGTAGAGGGAGGGCAGAGGGTGGTAGAGGGAGGGCAGAGGGAGTGGCAGAGGGAGGCAGAGGGTGGTAGAGGGAGGGCAGAGGGAGGGCAGAGGGAGGACAGGGGGAGTGGCAGAGGGAGGACAGAGGGAGGGCAGAGGGAGTGGCAGAGGGAGGACAGAGGGAGGGCAGAGGGTGGTAGAGGGAGGGCAGAGGGAGTGGCAGAGGGAGGGTAGAGGGAGGGCAGAGGGTGGTAGAGAGGTGTTAGAGAGTGGTAGAGGGTCAGTCTTGTGTTTAAAACAACATAGAGAAGGGCATTATCTACCATTGAAGTAGAAGAGCTCATTAGTCTTCCTATAATGTCCTTCTCTACGGTGTGTTGTCTTGTGTCACCAGGCTGAGTTGGCCCAGCTTATGTCTGTGCCTGGCCAGTTGGGGAAGGAGATTGAGAGGATCAACAGGAAAAAGATGTACGTAAGATGTGGCTGGCTATGAATTCATGTATTGGTGATGTGCTATACATAACCTTCATAACTAACTCTGTAGCTACTAAGCAGGAAGTAAGGCCATGTTCATGAGTCATGGAAGGGAGACTCCCAACATAAATCTTGAACCAGTCCAAGGTTTTTGGGGCACCTACCAAGAGTAAACGGCTAACCCTACAGACCAATGTCTCTGTCAAAACTGTCTGGAATGACGTCTTTGCAGGCTGTTTTGCTCGCTGGGTTAGGCCTACAGTCTACCAGCCTGGTGTCATGTATGTCTTCCTCTGTGGTGGCCAGGGAGGTTGAGAAAAGTAAGGCGGCCCTAGACGAGCAGCTGTCTGAGGTGGCAGCTCTGCAGAAGATGACGGAGGCCCGCTGTCGCTCCCTGGAGGAGGAGAAGAGGGAGGTGAGGAGGCAGGTGGAGGGGCGCAGGGCACACCTGGAGGCTGCCGAGAGGGAACACAGCATGCTGCAGAAAGAGCAGGAGATGACCAAGGAGAAGGAGGTCATTATGATGGGACAGAGGTACAGGACTGGCGGCAGACAATGTCCATGTATCTAGAGCAGCATCTGTATGCAGCGATAGTACATACAGTTGAAGTCGGAAGTTTACATGCACCTTAGTCAGTTCCTGACATTTAATCACAGTAAAAATTCCCTGACTTAGGTCAGTTAGGATCACCACTTTATTTTAAGAATGTGAAATATCAGAATAATATAATTATTAATGTTATTATTATAATTTATTTCAGCTTTTATTTCTTTCATCACATTCCCAGTGGGTCAGAAGTTGACATATACTCAATTAGTATTTGCTTGCATTGCCTTTAAATTGTATAACTTGGGTCAAACGTTTGGGGTAGCCTTCCACAAGCTTCCCACAATAATTTGGGTGAATTTTGGCCCATTCCTCCTGACAGAGCTGGTGTAACTGAGTCAGGTTTGTAGGCCTCCTTCCTCGCACACGCTTTTTCAGTTCTGCCCACACATTTTCTATAGGATTGAGGTCAGGGCTTTGTGATGGCCACTCCAATACCTTGACTTTGTTGTCCTTAAGCCATTTTGCCACAACTTTGGAAGTATGCTTGGGGTCATTGTCCATTTGGACCAAGCTTTAACTTCCTGACTGACTTGAGATGTTGCTTCAATATATCCACATAATTTTCCTCCCTCATGATGCCATCTATTTTGTGAAGTGTACCAGTCCCTCCTGCAGCAAAGCACCCCCACAACATGATGCTGCCACCCCCGTGCTTCACGGTTGGAATGGTGTTCTTCGGCTTGCAAGCCTCCCCCTTTTTCCTCCAAACATAACAATGGTTATTATGGCCAAAGAGTTTTATTTTTGTTTCATCAGACCAGAGGACATTTCTCCAAAATGTACGATCTTCGTCCCCATGTGCAGTTGCAAACCGTCGTCTGGCTTTTTTATGGCGGTTTTGGAGCAGTGGCTTCTTCCTTGCTGAGCAGCCTTTCAGGTTATGTCGATATAGGACTTGTTTAACTGTGGATATAGATACTTTTGTACCTGTTTCCTCCAGCATCTTCACAAGGTCCTTTGCTGTTGTTCTGGGATTGATTTGCACTTTTCGCACCAAAGTACGTTCATCTCTAGGAGACAGAACGCCTCTCCTTCCTGAGCGGTATGACGGCTGCGTGGTCCCATGGTGTTTATACTTGTGTACTATTGTTTGTACAGATGAACGTGGTACCTTCAGGCGTTTGGAAATTGCTCCCAAAGATGAACCAGACTTGTGGAAATACATCCACAGGTACACCTTCAATTGACTCAAATTATGTTAATTAGCCTATCAGAAGCGTCGAAAGCCATGACATAATTTTCTGGAATTTTCCAAACTGTTCAAAGGCAGTCAACTTAGTGTATGTAATCTTCTGACCCACTAGAATTGTGATACAGTGAATTAGAAGTGAAATAATCTGTCATGCACAAAGTAGATGTCCTAACCGACTTGCCAAAACTATAGTTTGTTAACAAGAAATTTGTGGATATCAAGTCACCAAGGCGAGACCCAAATGCAGACACAGAGGGCAGATGGTTGGAGTCTTACAATGTTTAATTAATCCAAAGGGGAAGGCAAGAGAATGGTCGTGGACAGGCAAAAGGTCAAAACCAGATCAGAGTCAAGACAGGCTCGAGGTCAGGGCAGGTACAATGGTCAGACAGGTGGGTACAGAGTCCAGGCAGGCTCGAGGTCAGGGCAGGCACAATGGTCAGGCAGGCGGGTACAGAGTCCAGGCAGGCTCGAGGTCAGGGCAGGTAGAATGGTCAGGCAGGCTCGAGGTCAGGGCAGGCAGAATGGTCAGGCAGGCGGGTACAGAGTCCAGAACAGGCAAGGGCCAAAACCAGGAGGACTAGAAAAAGGAGAATGCAAAAAGCAGGAGAACCGGAAAAACGCTGGTTGACTTGGAAACATACAAGACGAACTGGCACAGAGAGACAGGAAACACAGGGATAAATACACTGGCACAGAGAGACAGGAAACACAGGGATAAATACACTGGCACAGAGAGACAGGAAACACAGGGATAAATACACTGGCTCAGAGAAACAGGAAACACAGGGATAAATACACTGGCACAGAGAGACAGGAAACACAGGGATAAATACACTGGCACAGAGAGACAGGAAACACAGGGATAAATACACTGGCACAGAGAGACAGGTAACACAGGGATAAATACCCTGGGGAAAATAAGCGACACCTGGAGGGGGTGGAGACAATCACAAGGACAGGTGAAACAGATCAGGGCGTGACAGTGGAGTGGTTGAAAAACGAGTTTTAATGACTCCAACCTAAGTGTATGTAAACTTCCGACTTCAACTGTACATAACACTGTTGATACATTGTTTATTGTATCACTGCCTTCTCCTGAACATATTTTATTGCGTGAGGTAAATCCCTGGATAGTGATGTTCCCACCATCTTGTTTTCAAGAGTTCCCAACAGAATGAACAACAATGCATAAAAAAACTAAATGTTGGAGCCACATGCACAGAACAGACAGAGCTTGATGTGTCCAGTAAGAGTCAGAACATTTTCTAATTATCCCACATTCATTTTGACAAGGTTTTCAATCATAGTGATGTGGATGCATTAGGTTGTGTTGTCCCCATTAGTCCAGATGCTGTCTCTCAGAGCCCCCCACTGGGACCTGTCCTGCAGGGCCTTTACTGTTTCTCCCCTCTGGCCGTAGCACACTGTAACTAGACTGATGGGAACCATATGCAGCTTCTCTATCTTACTGGTTCTATGTAGGCTTTGGCAGATATAAGGGGACAGTGCTGTGGGGAACAATGATATTGGGGTTTTCCTATGAGTTCTCTCTCTCTCTCTCTCTCTCTCTCTCTCCCTCCCTCTCTCTCTCTCGCTCTTTCGCTCTCTATTTCTCTCTCTCTCTCTGTATGTCTCTCTCTCTCTCTCTCTCACTCTGTCTCTCTCTCACTGTATGCCTCTCTCTCTCTCTCTCACTCTGTCTCTCTCTCACTCTGTATGCCTCTCTCTCTCTCACTCTCTCTGTCTCTCTCTGTATGTCTCTCTCTCTCTTTCTCTCACACTCTCTCTCTCTCTCTGTATGTCTCCCTCTCTCTCTCTCTCTCTCTCTCTGTGTCTCTCTCTCTCTGTGTCCCTCTGTCTCTCTCTCTCTCTCTCTCTCTCTCTCTCTCTCCTCTGTGTCTCTCTCTCTCTGTGTCCCTCTGTGTCTCTCTCTCTCGCTGTATGTCTCTCTCTCTCTCTGTCTCTCTATCTCTGTGTCCCTCTGTCTCTCTCTCTCTCTCTCTCTCTCTGTGTCTCTCTCTCTCTGTGTCCCTCTGTGTCTCTCTCTCTCTCTCTCTCTGTGTCTCTCTGTCTCCGTGTCCCTCTGTGTCTCTCTCTCTCTCTCTCTCTATGTCTCTCTCTCTCTGTGTCTCTCTCTCTCTCTCTCTCTCTCTGTGTCTCTCTCTCTCTGTGTCTCTCTCTCTCTCTCTCTCTGTGTCTCTCTCTCTCTCTCTGTGTGTCTCTCTCTCTCTATTTGTCAGAGGTATGCTGGACATCAATACAGGCCACTGTATCATGGAGAGGAAGACCGTGCATGAGAACCTGGCACGAAATCAGCGTGAGAGGGACCGGCAGCTCAGAGAGCTGAAGAAGGTGGAGCTGCAGCTCAAACAGGCCCAGGACGCGCTGGTCTACACTCAGCTACTGCATGACAAGACCAAGTCTACAGTTAGTTCACAGTTCACACATTAACACCAAACAGGCCCACAATGGTCTAGTCCACAGCTCTGCTGCACGACAAGTCAATGGAGTTCACAGTTCACACACACAGCTCCTGCACGACCTCCACTTTCAATATGTATGGACTATGTAACGGTATCTCTCTCTCTCACTTTAAAATATGTTATTGTATAGATTTGAATTGGTTGGCATGTCATCCCGTCATTAGCCTCTGTGCTTCCTTGATGATGTGTCCAGAGATCCAAGTGGCAGTGACACACGTCACTCACAGGATCATAAATGTCCACATGGGACATGAGTGACAGACAGAGAGAGGAACTGGAAAAGCATCAGCAGATTTTACACCATAAAACATGAAAGACGTTGGTGTAGTGACGCATGTGGAACTTCCCCTATTATTAATGAAGGAAACCTTACACAATATAATGTTCTCCTGGTTTTATGAACTCAATCCAATTATTAATCTGTGTCATTGTTTATTTCCTCAGTTGACTTCTGATCTGATTTGAGCTTCGCCGTCTGCCACAGTTGTATTAAACACTATGCAACGGAGGGGAGGCCTGTGTCCCAAATGGAACGCTGTTCCTGACAATAGGGCACTACTGTAGAAGCGTTCTTCGGCTGTCCCCATAGAAGAACCCTTTTATAGTTCCAGGTAGAAAGAACCCTTTTGGGTACCATGTAGAACCCTCTGTGGAAAGGGTTCTACGTGTAACCCAAAAGGGTTCTACCTGGAACCAAATAGGGTTCTTCAAAATGTTCTTCTATGGGGACAGCCGAAGAACCCTTTTATGTTCTAGACAGTGTACTCTTAGAAAAAAAAGGTGCTATCTATGTTTAGAGACTTTAATACTAGGAGAGGTTGTTGTTGTTATAGAGACAGGTAATATCTGTTTAGAGACTGTAATACTAGGAGAGGTTGTTGTTGTTATAGAGACAGGTCATATCTGTTTAGAGACTGTAATACTAGGAGAGGTTGTTGTGGTTATAGAGACAGGTCATATCTGTTTAGAGACATTAATACTAGGAGAGGTTGTTGTTATAGAGACAGGTCATATCTGTTTAGAGACTGTAATACTAGGAGAGGTTGTTGTTGTTATAGAGACAGGTCATATCTGTTTAGAGACTGTAATACTAGGAGAGGTTGTTGTTGTTATAGAGACAGGTCATATCTGTTTAGAGACTGTAATACTAGGAGAGGTTGTTGTTGTTATAGAGACAGGTCATATCTGTTTAGAGACTGTAATACTAGGAGAGGTTGTTGTTGTTATAGAGACAGGTCATATCTGTTTAGAGACTGTAATACTAGGAGAGGTTGTTGTTGTTATAGAGACAGGTCATATCTGTTTAGAGACTGTAATACTAGGAGAGGTTGTTGTTGTTACAGACAGGTCATATCTGTTTAGAGACTGTAATACTAGGAGAGGTTGTTGTTATAGAGACAGGTCATATCTGTTTAGAGACTGTAATACTAGGATAGGTTGTTGTTGTTATAGAGACAGGTCATATCTGTTTAGAGACTGTAATACTAGGAGAGGTTGTTGTTGTTGTTATAGAGACAGGTCATATCTGTTTAGAGACTGTAATACTAGGAGAGGTTGTTGTTATAGAGACAGGTCTTATCTGTTTAGAGACTGTAATACTAGGAGAGGTTGTTGTTGTTATAGAGACAGGTCATATCTGTTTAGAGACTGTAATACTAGGAGAGGTTGTTGTTGTTATAGAGACAGGTCATATCTGTTTAGAGACTGTAATACTAGGAGAGGTTGTTGTTGTTATAGAGACAGGTCATATCTGTTTAGAGACTGTAATACTAGGAGAGGTTGTTGTTGTTATAGAGACAGGTCATATCTGTTTAGAGACTGTAATACTAGGAGAGGTTGTTGTTGTTATAGAGACAGGTCATATCTGTTTAGAGACTGTAATACTAGGAGAGGTTGTTGTTGTTACAGACAGGTCATATCTGTTTAGAGACTGTAATACTAGGAGAGGTTGTTGTTATAGAGACAGGTCATATCTGTTTAGAGACTGTAATACTAGGATAGGTTGTTGTTGTTATAGAGACAGGTCATATCTGTTTAGAGACTGTAATACTAGGAGAGGTTGTTGTTGTTGTTATAGAGACAGGTCATATCTGTTTAGAGACTGTAATACTAGGAGAGGTTGTTGTTGTTATAGAGACAGGTCATATCTGTTTAGAGACTGTAATACTAGGAGAGGTTGTTGTTGTTATAGAGACAAGGTCATATCTGTTTAGAGACTGTAATACTAGGAGAGGTTGTTGTTGTTATAGAGACAGGTCATATCTGTTTAGAGACTGTAATACTAGGAGAGGTTGTTGTTGTTATAGAGACAGGTCATATCTGTTTAGAGACTGTAATACTAGGAGAGGTTGTTGTTGTTATAGAGACAGGTCATATCTGTTTAGAGACTGTAATACTAGGAGAGGTTGTTGTTGTTGTTATAGAGACAGGTCATATCTGTTTAGAGACTGTAATACTAGGAGAGGTTGTTGTTGTTATAGAGACAGGTCATATCTGTTTAGAGACTGTAATACTAGGAGAGGTTGTTGTTGTTATAGAGACAGGTCATATCTGTTTAGAGACTGTAATACTAGGAGAGGTTGTTGTTGTTATAGAGACAGGTCTTATCTGTTTAGAGACTGTAATACTAGGAGAGGTTGTTGTCATAGAGACAGGTCATATCTGTTTAGAGACTGTAATACTAGGAGAGGTTGTTGTTATAGAGACAGGTCATATCTGTTTAGAGACTGTAATACTAGGAGAGGTTGTTGTTGTTATAGAGACAGGTCTTATCTGTTTAGAGACTGTAATACTAGGAGAGGTTGTTGTTGTTATAGAGACAGGTCATATCTGTTTAGAGACTGTAATACTAGGAGAGGTTGTTGTTGTTATAGAGACAGGTCATATCTGTTTAGAGACTGTAATACTAGGAGAGGTTGTTGTTGTTATAGAGACAGGTCATATCTGTTTAGAGACTGTAATACTAGGAGAGGTTGTTGTTGTTGTTATAGAGACAGGTCATATCTGTTTAGAGACTGTAATACTAGGAGAGGTTGTTGTTGTTATAGAGACAGGTCTTATCTGTTTAGAGACTGTAATACTAGGAGAGGTTGTTGTTATAGAGACAGGTCTTATCTGTTTAGAGACTGTAATACTAGGAGAGGTTGTTGTCATAGAGACAGGTCATATCTGTTTAGAGACTGTAATACTAGGAGAGGTTGTTGTTATAGAGACATGTCATATCTGTTTAGAGACTGTAATACTAGGAGAGGTTGTTGTTGTTATAGAGACAGGTCTTATCTGTTTAGAGACTGTAATACTAGGAGAGGTTGTTGTTACAGAGACAGGTCATATCTGTTTAGAGACTGTAATACTAGGAGAGGTTGTTGTTGTTATAGAGACAGGTCTTATCTGTTTAGAGACTGTAATACTAGGAGAGGTTGTTGTTACAGAGACAGGTCATATCTGTTTAGAGACTGTAATACTAGGAGAGGTTGTTGTTGTTGTTATAGAGACAGGTCATATCTGTTTAGAGACTGTAATACTAGGAGAGGTTGTTGTTGTTATAGAGACAGGTCATATCTGTTTAGAGACTGTAATACTAGGAGAGGTTGTTGTTGTTATAGAGACAGGTCATATCTGTTTAGAGACTGTAATACTAGGAGAGGTTGTTGTTGTTACAGAGGGATGTCAAACCAAAAAGTGACAGGATTCTGAAGACAAGACAGGAGATACAGTTAGAAGTGGACAAGCTGAAGAGAAACTTGATTCATCAGGTAATAAAGCATATGTTTGAATGTGTGTGTTTGTGTGTGTTTTTGATTTGTGTAAGGCTTAAACGTGTGTGTGTGTGTGTGTGTGTGTGTGTGTGTGTGTGTGTGTGTGTGTGTGTGTGCGTGCGTGTGTGCTTGTTTAGTGTATTTTGATTCATATATGCATTAATGTGTGTGTGTGTTTGTGTGTGTGTGTGTGTGTAGCAACCAGTAGCGGAGGTGGAGACCCAGCTGATAGAACAGTGTGTGGAACAGGAGCAGGAGCTGATGAGACAGTCTCACAGACACAGAGAGGAGCTCCACACCCTCAGCTGTCTGACTCAGATCAAAGCTGATGAGAGAGAGCAGAAGTCCAGGGACCGCCACAGGGCTGAGGTAAAACACATCATATCAGATCACTATAGAACATCTCACCATCAACGTTCCCTCCCATTTTTAGGGGGCAAATTTCAGGTCTGCTGAGCGCGAACTTGAACGTTGTTAAAATTCTGTGCAACTTCCAGCGCGCGTTTACTGTGAACACTGAGGCTCTACCCTCTTTAAGTTACAGTTTTAACAGTGGTCAGGTAGGCTACTGTAGCTATTTGATCATAGGCCTACCATAATGTTAGTGGCCTAGCATCAAAAACATGGAGAAAATGTATCCCATAACATTTGAACATGGAAATATCTGTTCTATCGTTCAGCCTACAGTAGCAGACCATGTGTGGTGCTCAGTGTAGGTCTACATTCCATGAGACTTTAGAATAAAACATGCAGGGCTTCACATGAACCTGTTTGACTGACAATGTTGTTGTGTTGTTTGCTGCAAGACTCCACTTTACACAATAAAATGGATTATTATTCCCATACCATTATTACAGAGAATCAGGCAAATTATTGAAGCCTGTCTCAAAATACAACACTGCCCCTTTAAGATAAAACTAAATCTCTTTCCCTGACTGGCTTTTAAAAGTCTAGAAATGTACACTTTTTCTGGTCTTGTAGAAAGCAATCCCTCCCCTATTGACGACTACAGATGATCTTGAACTGGGCTAATAACTCACTAACTAGAAAATAATATGAACTAAATGTGAACGTGTGCTACATACAGCTCTCGCTTTGATCTCAAAACAAACACATCTACTCACCACCACTCATGTTGTAAACACAGTCCAGTTCAAAGTGAATGGCACAGATCCATATATAGCAATGGCCATTTGCATATAGACCTGAGATAACACACAACATGAGATAACATACAACATGAGATAACACAGAACATGAAATAACAAACAACCTGAGATAACATACAACATGAGATAACACACAACATGAGATAACACAGAACATGAAATAACAAACAACCTGAGATAACACAGAACATGAGATAACACACAACCTGAGATAACACACACGGTCTGAGTTAAGTAACACACACATTGTGAGGTAATATGTCCACAGGTAATCCAAATAACAACAGCGACATGCCTGAGGTAACAGACCTGAGGTAACAGACCTGAGGTAACAGACCTGAGGTAACAGACCTGAGGTAACAGACCTGAGATAACATACAACATGAGATAACACACAACATGAGATAACACAGAACATGAAATAACAAACAACCTGAGATAACACAGAACATGAGATAACACACAACCTGAGATAACACACAACCTGAGATAACACACACGGTCTGAGTTAAGTAACACACACATTGTGAGGTAATATGTCCACAGGTAATCCAAATAACTTGAGCAACAGCGACATGCCTGAGGTAACAGACCTGAGGTAACAGACCTGAGGTAACAGACCTGAGATAACATACAACATGAGATAACACACAACATGAGATAACACAGAACATGAAATAACAAACAACCTGAGATAACACAGAACATGAGATAACACACAACCTGAGATAACACACAACCTGAGATAACACACACGGTCTGAGTTAAGTAACACACACATTGTGAGGTAATATGTCCACAGGTAATCCAAATAACTTGAGCAACAGCGACATGCCTGAGGTAACAGACCTGAGGTAACAGACCTGAGGTAACAGACCTAAGGTAACAGGCCTGAAGTAACAGACCTGAGATAACAGACCTGAGGTAACAGACCTGAGTTAACAGCCCTTTGCTGCAATCATTTACTACAGCTACAGTAATCACTTACAGTGTAGCTTCAGCATGACTCTGGTAATGGTTTCCATAGTGACATGTTGATGTTCTCAACAAAACAACAATACACACGAGCTAAGACTTTCTTGCACTCTGGGGAAAGTTGACTCATCAGTTTTTACTAAGAAGATAAGAAAGATCATGTATTATTTTAATGTATCAACAGCAAAGATACCATCGCATCAAGCAAGAGTTGAGAGGCAAGAGTCTGGTGATCCATGAACTCAAGAAGCAGAACCAGGAGGTCCAGTCCAGGTAGCTCTCACTGCTGAATGAAGACCTTAACGCCTAGCCTTAACCCTTAACCTGTAACCTTAACGCCTAGCCTTAACCCTTAACCTGTAACCTGTAACCTTAACGCCTTAACCTGTAACCTTAACGCCTAGCCTTAACCCTTAACCTGTAACCTGTAACCTTAACGCCTTAACCCTTAACCTGTAACCTTAACGCCTAGCCTTAACCCTTAACCTGTAACCTGTAACCTTAACGCCTTAACCCTTAACCTGTAACCTTAACGCCTTAACCCTTAACCTGTAACCTTAACGCCTAGCCTTAACCTGTAACCTTAACACCTAGCCTTAACCCTTAACCTGTAACCTTAACACCTTAACCCTTAACCTGTAACCTGTAACCTTAACGCCTTAACCCTTAACCCTTAACCTGTAACCTTAACGCCTAGCCTTAACCTTTACCTTAACCCGTAACTCTAACCCTAACCTTAACCCCTTACCTTAGCCCTAACCTTAACCTGTAAACCTAACCCCTAACCCTAACCTTAACCCCTTACCTTAACCCCTAACCTTAACCTGTAAACCTAACCACTAACCCTAACCTTAACCCCTAACCTTAACCTGTAACCCTAACCTTAACCCCTAACCCTAACACCTTAACCCTTACCTTAACCCATACTCCTAACCTTAACCTGTAACCTTAACCTTAACCCCTAACCCTAACACCTTAACCCTTACCTTAACCCATACTCCTAACCTTAACCTGTAACCCTAACCTTAACCCCTAACCCTAACACCTTAACCCTTACCTTAACCCATACTCCTAACCTTAACCTGTAACCCTAACCTTAACCCCTAACCCTAACACCTTAACCCTTACCTTAACCCATACTCCTAACCTTAACCTGTAACCCTAACCTTAACCCCTAACCCTAACACCTTAACCCTTACCTTAACCCATACTCCTAACCTTAACCTGTAACTCTAACCCCTAACCCTATCGCCTAGCCTTAACCAATAACCTTAACCCATAATCCCTAACATTAACCCCTAACCTTAACCCTTACCTTAACCACTAATGCCTTAACCCCTAACCTTAATGCCTAATCTTAACCCCTAACCCTAACCTTAACGCCTAGTGTAGCTAACATCAGCCACCTAGCTAACCTAGCTTACTTTTGTTTCTTCATAACAAATTGGAATTTGTTAGGAAGAAAATTGTGTAATGGATACGGAATGTGTTATGAAGAAGGAAATCGTGTGCCTGTCACGAATGTCGAGTAAGTAATTTGTGTGTATTTCATGATAATCTGTGATAGTGTGTTGACGACCTATGAGTGACTGCTGCTGCTCCAGAACTAGGTGGTTTGATCCCCAGGTATTTACCAAGCGTGTTGAGATCAGTATCCCAGAGTACCATTGGTACCACGCAGTGTCTTTAAATAAGGACCAGTTCAGACATACCTGGAAAATAACGTGTCTGGGTGGCTAAGGATTTGAATGCCTAACTTCGGTATTTAATTTCGGTATTTCCTCGGTGCCAACTCTCTCTTTGTCTCTCGCCCTGTGTCTTTTTCGCTCTCTCTCTCTCTCTCTCTCTCTCTCTCTCTCTCTCTCTCTCTCTCTCTCTCTCTCTCTCTCTCTCCCTCCTTCCCCCTCTCTCTCTCTTTCTCCCTCCCTCTCTCTCTCTCTCTCTCTCTCTCTCTCTCTCTCTCCTTCTCTCTCTGACTCTCTCTCTCTCTCTCTCTCTCCTTCCTTCTCCCTCCCTCCCTGCATCTAGGCTTGGTGTGTTTGCCAAGCTGTACGACAACATCAAGGGTGATAGGAACAAGTGTATGAACCTGATCCAGATGGCCTCCCAGAGAACGTCTGAGATGAGAGAGAAGTTCAAGATCCTGGACAACGAGATTGAGATCCTCAGAACCAACGCCAGCAACAAAGAGAAGTGAGAGAGAGAGATAGAGAGAGAGAGAGAGAGAGAGAGAGAGAGAGAGAGAGATAGAGAGGACATCCCCTTCCTCAAAAGAACATTCAGACGTTCACCACCCTGTTTTGATGTAAAACGATTAACATCCTGTGTGTGTGTGTGTGTGTGTGTGTGTGTGTGTGTGTGTGTGTGTGTGTGTGTGTGTGTGCGCTCCTCAGGCTGCTCCAGAAGTCCCGTCTGAAGCACTTCCACAGCCACACCATCAGAGACAGCCTGAGGAACGATATCTCCAAGGTGATTTATCCTACCTGATTAATCAGGAAATCCTAGGGTTATGATGTTTCTCTGTTCTGATCCCATCTCCAAGGTGACCTGGGTTATGATGTTTCTCTGTTCTGATCCCATCTCCAAGGTGACCTGGGTTATGATGTTTCTCTGTTCTGATCCCATCTCCAAGGTGACCTGGGTTATGATGTTTCTCTGTTCTGATCCCATCTCCAAGGTGACCTGGGTTATGATGTTTCTCTGTTCTGATCAAGGTGACCTGGGTTATGATGTTTCTCTGTTCTGATCCCATCTCCAAGGTCACCTGGGTTATGATGTTTCTCTGTTCTGATCCCATCTCCAAGGTGACCTGGCTTATGATGTTTCTCTGTTCTGATCTCATCTCCAATGTGACCTGGGTTATGATGTTTCTCTGTTCTGATCTCATCTCCAAGGTGACCTGGGTTAGGGTTATGATGTTTCTCTGTTCTGATCCCATCTCCAAGGTGACCTGGGTTAGGGTTATGATGTTTCTCTGTTCTGATCTTATCTCCAAGGTGACCTGGGTTATGATGTTTCTCTGTTCTGATCTCATCTCCAAGGTGACCTGGGTTATGATGTTTCTCTGTTCTGATCCCATCTCCAAGGTGACCTGGGTTATGATGTTTCTCTGTTCTGATCTCATCTCCAAGGTGACCTATGTTATGATGTTTCTCTGTTCTGATCCAATCTCCAAGGTGACCTGGGTTATGATGTTTCTCTGTTCTGATCTCATCTCCAAGGTGACCTGGGTTATGATGTTTCTCTGTTCTGATCTCATCTCCAAGGTGACCTGTGTTATGATGTTTCTCTGTTCTGATCTCATCTCCAAGGTGACCTGGGTTATGATGTTTCTCTGTTCTGATCAAGGTGACCTGGGTTATGATGTTTCTCTGTTCTGATCCCATCTCCAAGGTGACCTGGGTTATGATGTTTCTATGTTCTGATCCCATCTCCAAGGTGACCTGGGTTATGATGTTTCTCTGTTCTGATCTCATCTCCAAGGTGACCTGGGTTATGATGTTTCTCTGTTCTGATCCCATCTCCAAGGTGACCTGGGTTATGATGTTTCTCTGTTCTGATCCCATCTCCAAGGTGACCTGGGTTATGATGTTTCTCTGTTCTGATCTCATCTCCAAGGTGACCTGGGTTATGATGTTTCTCTGTTCTGATCAAGGTGACCTGGGTTATGATGTTTCTCTGTTCTGATCCCATCTCCAAGGTGACCTGGGTTATGATGTTTCTCTGTTCTGATCCCATCTCCAAGGTGACTTGGGTTATGATGTTTCTCTGTTCTGATCCCATCTCCAAGGTGACCTGGATTATGATGTTTCTCTGTTCTGATCTCATCTCCAAGGTGACATGGGTTATGATGTTTCTCTGTTCTTATCCCATCTCCAAGGTGACCTGGGTTATGATGTTTCTCTGTTCTGATCTCATCTCCAAGGTGACCTGGGTTATGATGTTTCTCTGTTCTGATCTCATCTCCAAGGTGACCTGGGTTATGGTTATGATGTTTCTCTGTTCTGATCCCATCTCCAAGGTGACCTGGGTTAGTGTTATGTTGTTTCTCTGTTCTGATCCCATCTCCAAGGTGACCTGGGTTAGGGTTATGATGATTCTCTATTCTGATCTCATCTCCAAGGTGACCTGGGTTATGATGTTTCTCTGTTCTGATCCCATCTCCAAGGTGACCTGGGTTATGATGTTTCTCTGTTCTGATTAAGGTGACCTGGGTTATGATGTTTCTCTGTTCTGATCTCATCTCCAAGGTGACCTGGGTTATGATGTTTCTCTGTTCTGATCCCATCTCCAAGGTGACCTGGGTTATGATGTTTCTCTGTTCTGATCCCATCTCCAAGGTGACTTGGGTTATGATGTTTCTCTGTTCTGATCCCATCTCCAAGGTGACCTGGATTATGATGTTTCTCTGTTCTGATCTCATCTCCAAGGTGACCTGGGTTATGATGTTTCTCTGTTCTTATCCCATCTCCAAGGTGACCTGGGTTATGATGTTTCTCTGTTCTGATTTCATCTCCAAGGTGACCTGGGTTATGAGGTTTCTCTGTTCTGATCTCATCTCCAAGGTGACCTGGGTTATGGTTATGATGTTTCTCTGTTCTGATCCCATCTCCAAGGTGACCTGGGTTAGTGTTATGTTGTTTCTCTGTTCTGATCCCATCTCCAAGGTGACCTGGGTTAGGGTTATGATGATTCTCTATTCTGATCTCATCTCCAAGGTGACCTGGGTTATGATGTTTCTCTGTTCTGATCCCATCTCCAAGGTGACCTGGGTTATGATGTTTCTCTGTTCTGATTAAGGTGACCTGGGTTATGATGTTTCTCTGTTCTGATCCCATCTCCAAGGTGACCTGGGTTATGATGTTTCTCTGTTCTGATCCCATCTCCAAGGTGACCTGGGTTATGATGTTTCTCTGTTCTGATCTCATCTCCAAGGTGACCTGGGTTATGATGTTTCTCTGTTCTGATCCCATCTCCAAGGTGACCTGGGTTATGATGTTTCTCTGTTCTGATCCCATCTCCAAGGTGACCTGGGTTATGATGTTTCTCTGTTCTGATCTCATCTCCAAGGTGACCTGGGTTATGATGTTTCTCTGTTCTGATCAAGGTGACCTGGGTTATGATGTTTCTCTGTTCTGATCCCATCTCCAAGGTGACCTGGGTTATGATGTTTCTCTGTTCTGATCCCATCTCCAAGGTGACTTGGGTTATGATGTTTCTCTGTTCTGATCCCATCTCCAAGGTGACCTGGGTTATGATGTTTCTCTGTTCTGATCTCATTTCCAAGGTTACCTGGGTTATGATGTTTCTCTGTTCTGATCCCATCTCCAAGGTGACCTGGGTTATGATGTTTCTCTGTTCTGATCTCATCTCCAAGGTGACCTGGGTTATGATGTTTCTCTGTTCTGATCTCATCTCCAAGGTGACCTGGGTTATGGTTATGATGTTTCTCTGTTCTGATCCCATCTCCAAGGTGACCTGGGTTAGTGTTATGTTGTTTCTCTGTTCTGATCCCATCTCCAAGGTGACCTGGGTTAGGGTTATGATGATTCTCTATTCTGATCTCATCTCCAAGGTGACCTGGGTTATGATGTTTCTCTGTTCTGATCCCATCTCCAAGGTGACCTGGGTTAGGGTTATGATGTTTCTCTGTTCTGATCTCATCTCCAAGGTGACCTGGGTTATGATGTTTCTCTGTTCTGATCTCATCTCCAAGGTGACCTGGGTTATGATGTTTCTCTGTTCTGATCCCATCTCCAAGGTGACCTGGGTTAGGGTTATGATGTTTCTCTGTTCTGATCCCATCTCCAAGGTGACCTGGGTTATGATGTTTCTCTGTTCTGATCTCATCTCCAAGGTGACCTGGGTTATGATGTTTCTCTGTTCTGATCCCATCTCCAAGGTGACCTGGGTTAGGGTTATGATGTTTCTCTGTTCTGATCCCATCTCCAAGGTGACCTAGGTTATGATGTTTCTCTATTCTGATTCCATCTCCAAGGTGACCTGGGTTATGATGTTTCTCTGTTCTGATCCCATCTCCAAGGTGACCCTGGTGCTTCATGAGATGAGACAGAAGAGGGAGGAGCAGAAGCTGAACTTGGGCCGGCTGACCCACATGATCAACTACCATGAACAGAACCTGCTACAGATGAGGAAGAGCCACGACAACGCCGTGCAGAGTCGCAATGACAGGTGAGTCTGGTAGTTTGTCTGTTTGTCTGCCTGTCTGTCTGAAGAGGGAGAACCATGACGCGGCCATGCAGAGCCTCAATGACAGGTGAGTCTGTCTGTCTGTCCGAAGAGGGAGAACCATGACGCGGCCACGCAGAGCCTCAATGACAGGTGAGTCTGTCTGTCTGTCCGAAGAGGGAGAACCATGACGCGGCCATGCAGAGCCTCAATGACAGGTGAGTCTGTCTGTCTGTCCGAAAAGGAAGAGCCAAAACACGACCATGCAGAGCCTCAATGACAGGAGAGTCTGTCTGTCTGTCCGAAGAGGAAGAGCCAAAACACGACCATGCAGAGCGGCAATGACAGGTGAGTCTGTCTGTCAGATGAGGAGGAGCCAAAGCACGGCCATGCAGAGCGGCAATGACAGGTGAGTTTGTCTGTCAGATGAGGAGGAGCCAAAGCACGGCCATGCAGAGCGGCTATGACAGGTGAGTCTGTCTGTCAGATGAGGAGGAGCCAAAGCACGGCCATGCAGAGCGGCTATGACAGGTGAGTCTGTCTGTCAGATGAGGAGGAGCCAAAGCACGGCCATGCAGAGCGGCAATGACAGGTGAGTTTGTCTGTCAGATGAGGAGGAGCCAAAGCACGGCCATGCAGAGCGGCTATGACAGGTGAGTCTGTCTGTCAGATGAGGAGGAGCCAAAGCACGGCCATGCAGAGCGGCTATGACAGTTGAGTCTGGCTTTCTGTTGATCAGTTTGCACTGTCCACATGACCACCAACCAAGATTCTACATATGAGATAGGGTAAGGCAGCTATTGCTTACGACTAACTACAGGCAACGATGCTGAACAATGTGGGCAATTGGGCGGCTACTGATGGTATTTGACCTATCCTCATCCCTACTTTACAATTTGGTAGCTCTCTCAGTTGTTTCTCTCTCTCTGTCTCTGGCAGAGGGGTACAGTTGCTGGAGCGTGAGGAGGAGATGTGTATTTTCTACGAGAAGGTGAATGTTCAGGAGGGCCTGATCAGAGACGGTAACATAGAGATGCAGGCGCTGGAGGAAGAGACGCGCTGCCTGCAGATGATCACCAAGGAAGAAGGAAGACAGACAGCCCTCAGCAGGAAGCTGGTGCCCTGCCAGAGGAGACTGAAGGGAGAGAGCACCATGCTGCAGATACAGGTACATTAGAAGCCTGGGTCATATTCACTAAGGCAAACCGTTCCAAAACGCTTTGCAAAAGAAAAAGAAAAAACAAACCTTTTCTTATTGGTTAGTTCAGCTAGTCCCTCCCTGTTTCAGTCAGTTTTCTTCCGTTTAATGCCTTGTGAATACGACCCTGTTGTCTGACGTCAGATAACACTGGACTGTCAGTCGAAGGGCAGGTCTCAGCATCTGACGGGAGGAAATGGATAGGAAACTCTGAGAACTGGTTGCTAACTCTGTGGTACTGTTGTACGGCAACATGGCTGCCCTCGCCAACATCTCTGACTGGAGAGGACTGTAGCCTAATGGGTAGCTGACTATATGCCTCCTCAGATAGCTTCTCCATGACACCATCTGCCAGTAGGGACCTGACAAGGACACCCTGGAGAAAATACACTTAAAGACATGCTCCGGTACTTTGTATCCAGCGGTTCTGAAAGTAGCACCCATGAGTCAAAAGTGGTCCCCAAAAATGGTGTACTACTATATGTGCAGATATGTGCACCACGTCATTGCTCTCTCTCTCTCGCTCTCTCTCTCTCTCTCTCTCTCGCTCTGTTGTGTGTGCGTCACTCAAATGGCGCAGGACTGAAGCTCATTGGCTGAAACTCGATTTGCTAAGGGTCTGGCCCACATGGGTGGGGGGGGGAATGTAGGGAAAATGGCACAGCACAGCTTCCAGAAATCAGTCGCTTTCGTGGCTAATTAAGAGAGTAATCTGCTCATAGATTGTGCATGTATGAACTACATATTGATACATCTGGCCCAAAGCAGGTGGTTTAAAAAATATTTACTAGTCACCAAAGTTCCGGAGCATATCTTTAATGGATTCAATAGCTCAGCAGTGGTGGCTGGTGGCACTCTAAATCAGAGGATGGGCTGAACGGATTAAACACATGGTTTCCATGGTTTCCTTGTGTGTAATACCATTTCATTCTTCCATTCCAGGCATTATTATGAGCCGTCCTCCCTTCACCATCCTCCTGTGATGGTCAGTGCTCAAAGGGTTAGAGCAATGCTATTAAAAACATTCAGCGGGATCCCATTTTTTCAGACAGAATTTCTCACGACTCCATCCAAGGCCAAATCTTAAACCTTAAAATCTGTACATTTAGATTTTTATATCAACAAATAACCTTAAATTCATTGCATTTTCTTATCAAAGTGAAAAGAAACCAATAAATAATTTTACTCAATAAATTATATTTTTAAAAAACGTATAACAATAATCTGTATATATATTTTTGGGGGGGAGACCCCACTGCAGTTCCACCATGACCCCACTAGTGGTTGCAACCCTGACTTTGAATACCAGTGGGTTAGAGGGGAGGTTCATTAGCTACAGTGCCAATGTAACCGATCATATAACCCAAACACTGTCACAAAGGCTAAGTCTGAGAGAGACAGCCTCTGTTGCCTCATCAGACAGGTGGTATTTGAGCTTTAATTTCCTGACCTCACCCATTGCTCTTAGTTACTGTAGTTAGTTTTTTACTAAGGGTGAATGAATTCAGAACTGTTCTATGATTCCGTGCCTCGGTTGTTCCTCGGCTGAATAGGTGACCTTTGTCGTTCCATAACCTGGCACTTTTATAGAGACATTCCTCTCTCTGTCTACAAGCCAGACAGGCCAGCATTGGAGCCGGGGCCGGAGCTGAGGGTTGAGGCCTGGGTTGGGGTGGCATTGGAGCCGGGGCCGGAGCTGAGGGTTGAGGCCTGGGTTGGGGTGGCATTGGAGCCGGGGCCGGAGCTGAGGGTTGAGGCCTGGGTTGGGGTGGCATTGGAGCCGGGGCCGGAGCTGAGGGTAGAGGCCTGGGTTGGGGTGGCATTGGCCCACTGCTCTTTACTGGAATCCATCCATAATGACCAACAGGCAGTGGATGTCCCCTGATGGCCCCAATGTCTCTGTCTGGATTCTGGAACCTGGCCCCAATAACTAAGGGGCAATGGCTTCTTATGGTGCCAAGTCTCACAGGGCTCTCAGTGCCCACTGGAGAGGATGGGTGGAATTGGGACCAAGTCTCACAGTGCTCTCAGTGCCCACTGGAGAGGATGGGTGGAATTGGGACCAAGTCTCACAGTGCTCTCAGTGCCCACTGGAGAGGATGGGTGGAATTGGGACCAAGTCTCACAGGGCTCTCAGTGCCCACTGGAGAGTATGGGTGGAATTGGGACAGACTCCTCAACTCTCCAATCCCCGCTCAGCTGCTTTCTGACAGTGGGAAATTCTACCATAGTTTTGTCCTATTCTGTTGCCTTCCATCCATAAATCAGTCAAGCCATTCATCCATCTATCCCATCCACCCCTCTGTTCCTCAGCTGTGCTGTTGGCTATGTGGTTTAGACAGTCAGGCAGGGGAAGACTGTGTGATTTAGACAGTCAGGGGGAGACTGTGTGATTTAGACAGTCAGGGGGAGACTGTGTTTTAGACAGTCAGGGGGAGACTGTGTGATTTAAACAGTCCGGGGGAGACTGTGTGATTTAAACAGTCCGGGGGAGACTGTGTGATTTAGACAGTCAGGGGGAGACTGTGTGATTTAGACAGTCAGGGGGAGACTGTGTGATCTGTGTGATTTAGACAGTCAGGGGCGACTGTGTTTTAGACAGTCAGGGGGAGACTGTGTGATTTAAACAGTCCGGGGGAGACTGTGTGATTTAAACAGTCCGGGGGAGACTGTGTGATTTAAACAGTCCGGGGGAGACTGTGTGATTTAGACAGTCAGGGGGAGACTGTGTGATCTGTGTGATTTAGACAGTCAGGGGCGACTGTGTTTTAGACAGTCAGGGGGAGACTGTGTGATTTAAACAGTCAGGGGGAGACTGTGATTTAGACAGTCAGGGGGAGACTGTGTGATCTGTGTGATTTAGACAGTCAGGGGAGACTGTGTGATTTAGACAGTCAGGGGGAGACTGTGTGATTTAAACAGTCAGGGGGATACTGTGATTTAGACAGTCAAGGGGAGACTGTATGATTTAGACAGTCAGGGGGAGACTGTGTGATTTAGACAGTCAGGGGAGACTGTGTGATTTAGACAGTCGGGGAGACTGTGTATTTTAGACAGTCAGGGGGAGACTGTGTGATTTAAACAGTCCGGGGGAGACTGTGTGATTTAAACAGTCCGGGGGAGACTGTGTGATTTAGACAGTCCGGGGGAGACTGTGTGATTTAGACAGTCAGGGGGAGACTGTGTGATCTGTGTGATTTAGACAGTCAGGGGTGACTGTGTTTTAGACAGTCAGGGGGAGACTGTGTGATTTAAACAGTCCGGGGGAGACTGTGTGATTTAAACAGTCAGGGGGAGACTGTGTGATTTAAACAGTCCGGGGGAGACTGTGTGATTTAGACAGTCAGGGGGAGACTGTGTGATCTGTGTGATTTAGACAGTCAGGGGCGACTGTGTTTTAGACAGTCAGGGGGAGACTGTGTGATTTAAACAGTCAGGGGGAGACTGTGATTTAGACAGTCAGGGGGAGACTGTGTGATCTGTGTGATTTAGACAGTCAGGGGAGACTGTGTGATTTAGACAGTCAGGGGGAGACTGTGATTTAAACAGTCAGGGGGAGACTGTGATTTAGACAGTCAAGGGGAGACTGTATGATTTCGACAGTCAGGGGGAGACTGTGTGATTTAGACAGTCAGGGGAGACTGTGTATTTTAGACAGTCAGGCAGAGACTGTGTGATTTAGACAGTTAGGGGGAGACTGTGTGATTTAAACAGTCAGGGGGAGACTGTGTGATTTAGACAGTCAGGGGGAGACTGTGTGATTTAGACAGTCAGGGGAGACTGTGTGATTTAGACAGTCAGGGGGAGACTGTGTGATTTAAACAGTCAGGGGGAGACTGTGATTTAGACAGTCAAGGGGAGACTGTGTGATTTCAACAGTTAGGGGGAGACTGTGTGATTTAGACAGTCAGGGGGAGACTGTGTGATTTAAACAGTCAGGGGGAGACTGTGTGATCTGTGTGATTTAGACAGTCAGGGGAGACTGTATGATTTAGACAGTCAGGGGGAGACTGTGATTTAGACAGTCAAGGGGAGACTGTGTGATTTAGACAGTCAGGGGGAGACTGTGTGATTTAGACAGTCAGGGGAGACTGTGTGATTTAGACAGTCGGGGAGACTGTGTATTTTAGACAGTCAGGCAGAGACTGTGTGATTTAGACAGTTAGGGGGAGACTGTGTGATTTAAACAGTCAAGGGGAGACTGTGTGATTTAGACAGTCAGGGGGAGACTGTGTGATTTAAAAAGTCAGGGGGAGACTGTGTGATTTAGACAGTCAGGGGGAGACTGTGTGATTTAAACCGTCAGGGGGAGACTGTGATTTAGACAGTCAAGGGGAGACTGTGTGATTTAGACAGTCAGGGGGAGACTGTGTGATTTAAACAGTCAGGGGGAGACTGTGTGTTTTAGACAGTCAGGGGAGACTGTGTGATTTAGACAGTCGGGGAGACTGTGTATTTTAGACAGTCAGGCAGAGATTGTGTGATTTAGACAGTTAGGGGGAGACTGTGTGATTTAAACAGTCAGGGGGAGACTGTGTGATTTAGACAGTCAGGGGGAGACTGTGTGATTTAAACAGTCAGGGGGAGACTGTGTGATTTAGACAGTTAGGGGGAGACTGTGTGATTTAGACAGTCAGGGGGAGACTGTGTTTTAGACAGTCATGGGAGACTGTGTTTTAAACAGTCAGGGGGAGACTGTGTGATTTAAACAGTCAGGGGGAGACTGTGTGTTTTAGACAGTCAGGGGGAGACTGTGTGATTTAGACAGTCAGGGGGAGACTGTGTGATTTAGACAGTCAGGGGGAGACTGTGTGATTTAAACAGTCAAGGGGAGACTGTGTGATTTAGACAGTCAGGGGGAGACTGTGTGATTTAAAAAGTCAGGGGGAGACTGTGTGATTTAGACAGTCAGGGGGAGACTGTGTGATTTAAACCGTCAGGGGGAGACTGTGATTTAGACAGTCAAGGGGAGACTGTGTGATTTAGACAGTCAGGGGGAGACTGTGTGATTTAAACAGTCAGGGGGAGACTGTGTGTTTTAGACAGTCAGGGGAGACTGTGTGATTTAGACAGTCGGGGAGACTGTGTATTTTAGACAGTCAGGCAGAGATTGTGTGATTTAGACAGTTAGGGGGAGACTGTGTGATTTAAACAGTCAGGGGGAGACTGTGTGATTTAGACAGTCAGGGGGAGACTGTGTGATTTAAACAGTCAGGGGGAGACTGTGTGATTTAGACAGTTAGGGGGAGACTGTGTGATTTAGACAGTCAGGGGGAGACTGTGTTTTAGACAGTCATGGGAGACTGTGTTTTAAACAGTCAGGGGGAGACTGTGTGATTTAAACAGTCAGGGGGAGACTGTGTGTTTTAGACAGTCAGGGGGAGACTGTGTGATTTAGACAGTCAGGGGGAGACTGTGTGATTTAAACAGTCAGGGGGAGACTGTGTGATTTAGACAGTCAGGGGGAGACTGTGTGATTTAAACAGTCAGGGGGAGACTGTGTGATTTAGACAGTCAGGGGGAGACTGTGTGATTTAGACAGTCAGGGGGAGACTGTGTGTTTTAGACAGTCAGGGGGAGACTGTGTGATTTAGACAGTCAGGGGGAGACTGTGTGATTTAGACAGTCAGGGGGAGACTGTGTGATTTAGACAGTCAGGGGGAGACTGTGTGTTTTAGACAGTCAGGGGGAGACTGTGTGATTTAGACAGTCAGGGGGAGACTGTGTGATTTAAACAGTCAGGGGGAGACTGTGTGATTTAGACAGTCAGGGGGAGACTGTGTGATTTAAACAGTCAGGGGGAGACTGTGTGATTTAGACAGTCAGGGGGAGACTGTGTGATTTAGACAGTCAGGGGGAGACTGTGTGTTTTAGACAGTCAGGGGGAGACTGTGTGATTTAGACAGTCAGGGGGAGACTGTGTGATTTAGACAGTCAGGGGGAGACTGTGTGATTTAGACAGTCAGGGGGAGACTGTGTGATTTAGACAGTCAGGGGGAGACTGTGTGATTTAGACAGTCAGGGGGAGACTGTGTGATTTAGACAGTTAGGGGGAGACTGTGTGATTTAGACAGTCAGGGGGATTGTGGTATTGGCAGAGATGAAGTAAACAGCGTTCCCGATCCACCATGATGTGATCACATTAAACAACAATGTGTCACTGTGAAACATATGTATCTTATTCTCAGGCTGTTTACACTTCAGAGAGGACTGTGTCTGTTGTTAGAATGCACTTAAGATCACACAGTATAAAATATTAAAGTTTGTGTGTGAAATTCAATATACACTCTGGATAGCGTTTCCTTGACCCAAGCCAGAAGCAATCTTTACTCGCTTCCAAATAAACAATTCAACTGTTTTACAGTACAGAGATGCCCTGGTTTATCAGTGTTCTGAGGGCGGTAGGGGTTTTACAGTACAGAGATGCCCTGGTTTATCAGTGTTCTGAGGGCGGTGGGGGTTTTACAGTACAGAGATGCCCTGGTTTATCAGTGTTCTGAGGGCGGTGGGGGTTTTACAGTACAGAGCTGCCCTGGTTTATCAGTGTTCTGAGGGCGTGGGGTTTTACAGTACAGAGATGCCCTGGTTTATCAGTGCTCTGAGGGCGGTGGGGGTTTTACAGTACAGAGATGCCCTGGTTTATCAGTGTTCTGAGGGCGGTGGGGGTTTTACAGTACAGAGATGCCCTGGTTTATCAGTGTTCTGAGGGCGGTGGGGGTTTTACAGTACAGAGCTGCCCTGGTTTATCAGTGTTCTGAGGGCGTGGGGTTTTACAGTACAGAGATGCCCTGGTTTATCAGTGTTCTGAGGGCGGTGGGGGTTTTACAGTACAGAGATGCCCTGGTTTATCAGTGTTCTGAGGGCGGTGGGGGTTTTACAGTACAGAGATGCCCTGGTTTATCAGTGCTCTGAGGGCGGTTGGGGTTTTACAGTACAGAGATGCCCTGGTTTATCAGTGCTCTGAGGGCGGTGGGGGTTTTACAGTACAGAGATGCCCTGGTTTATCAGTGTTCTGAGGGCGGTGGGGGTTTTACAGTACAGAGATGCCCTGGTTTATCAGTGTTCTGAGGGCGGTGGGGGTTTTACAGTACAGAGATGTCCTGGTTTATCAGTGTTCTGAGGGCGGTGGGGTTTTACAGTACAGAGATGCCCTGGTTTATCAGTGCTCTGAGGGCGGTGGGGGTTTTACAGTACAGAGATGCCCTGGTTTATCAGTGTTCTGAGGGCGGTGGGGGTTTTACAATACAGAGATGCCCTGGTTTATCAGTGTTCTGAGGGCGGTGGGGGTTTTACAGTACAGAGATGCCCTGGTTTATCAGTGTTCTGAGGGCGTGGGGGTTTTACAGTACAGAGATGCCCTGGTTTATCAGTGTTCTGAGGGCGGTGGGGGTTTTACAGTACAGAGATGCCCTGGTTTATCAGTGTTCTGAGGGCGGTGGGGGTTTTACAGTACAGAGATGTCCTGGTTTATCAGTGTTCTGAGGGCGGTGGGGGTTTTACAGTACAGAGATGCCCTGGTTTATCAGTGCTCTGAGGGCGGTGGGGGTTTTACAGTACAGAGATGCCCTGGTTTATCAGTGCTCTGAGGGCGGTGGGGGTTTTACAGTACAGAGCTGCCCTGGTTTATCAGTGCTCTGAGGGCGTGGGGGTTTTACAATACAGAGCTTCCCTGGTTTATCAGTGCTCTGAGGGCGGTGGGGGTTTTACAGTACAGAGATGCCCTGGTTTATCAGTGCTCTGATGGCATGGGGGTTTTACAGTACAGAGATGCCCTGGTTTATAAGTGCTCTGAGGGCGGTGGGGGTTTTACAGTACAGAGATGCCCTGGTTTATCAGTGCTCTGAGGGCGGTGGGGGTTTTACAGTACAGAGATGCCCTGGTTTATCAGTGCTCTGAGGGCGTGGGGGTTTTACAGTACAGAGACAGTCAGTCAGGCAGTGAGACAGTTAACCAACCAGACAGCCAGTCAGGCAGTGAGATAGTTAACCAACCAGACAGCCAGTCAGGCAGTGAGACAGTTAACCAACCAGACAGTCAGTCACTGTCAGCCAGTCAGGCAGTGAGACAGTTAACCAACCAGAAAGTCAGTCACTGTCAGCCAGTCAGGCAGTGAGACAGTTAACCAACCAGACAGTCAGGCAGTGAGACAGTTAACCAACCAGACAGTCAGTCAGTGAGACAGTTAACCAACCAGACAGTCAGTCACTGTCAGCCAGTCAGGCAGTGAGACAGTTAACCAACCAGCCAGTCAGGCAGTGAGACAGTGACGTCCTCCAGTATGGGCCTCAGCATGCATCTCTGTTTCTCTCTCTGACTGATGTGAGTGATGTGAGGGTGGTGTGCAGAGTGATTAAATCACATAGTAAATCATCAGCCTCTAATGTAATGAAGGTCTCAGATCCAATCTCTCACTCTCACATTCTCTTGTTCTCTCTCTCTCTCACGCTCTCTCTCCCTCTTTTTCTCTGTCTCTCTCTTTCCTCTCGGTCTCTCTCTGAGGGTGGTCTCAGTCTACAGTACAGTCGTCTTTTAGTCCATCAGAGTTTGATTATGAACAGCAGAGGCATTTGAAAATCTCATTCCGTCGTTGGAGTCCATGGAGGATGTTTCTTAGAACACGTACACATTACATCACATGACAGGAAGACACCGGAGACAGAGAAGGTGTGAGCGTGCTTACTTCCACTGGACTCCGTGATCATATGAGATGTATGGTGTTAAACAGGACTAATGCAGCCACGCTCGTCCTGTCACAGACCTGCTAGGATCATCCCTCCTTCATTAAAGGCAGAAGAGAAGACGTAAAGGAGCTTCTTTTCTCTTCCTGTCTGTTGACCTCTTCTCCTCCCGATCAGCTCTGCTTCATTAGGCAGCTTCAGCTGGAAGAGAATGTGCATCACACACGCAGAAGGAGAGGGTGGTGATGTGTCTCCCGACGGGTTCATTCATACCGTGGCGTGGCGTGGAGCTCCATGCGCGGAACCATGGCTGTGTGAAAGATGTGCACATCCCAAATCTCCATTCTGGGGTCAACAGCTGAGTTACAGTAATTCTGTGAATAATGAGAAATTATATAATGGTTATCAGGATATATATATTAACTTGCAAATCATGCAGAAACAAACCCTATGAATGCTAATTGATGTAATGGTAACCAGGAAAGGAAGCCTAGTGTATCTGTTAAGCTGCTCGTCATGCTGAAACAAACCATAATGACTTCTATCATGGTGTTGTCTAACACATCATCCCAACAAAATGTAGATGATTGTGAGGTTGAGTTGGTCTCTGACACAGGAGGTTGGTGGCACCTTAATTTGGGAGGACAGGCTTGTGGTAATGGCTGGACCGGAGTCAGTGGAATGGTATCAAATACATCAGACACATGGTTTCCATGGTTTCCATTCGCTCCGTTCCAGCCATTATTATGAGCCATCCTCCCCTCAGCAGCCTCCAATGGTCTCTGAATATCCTCATGGATAATAAAAGTCCACTTCTCCCTTCTTTTCTCCTCTCCTTTCTTCTCTTCTCCTCTATTCTTCTCCTCTCCTATCTTCTCTTCTCCTCTATTCTTCTCCTCTCTTCTCCTCTCTTCTGTCTCCTCTCTTCCCTCTCCTGTCCTGTCCTGTAGCTGTCAGAGTGTAAGGAGCGTATGTTGGAGCTAGAGAAGGCCTTGGAGGATCCAGGACAGGAGAACAGGGCCAGAGAGCTGGAGGGGAACGACCCATCTCCTGTTGAACTCATCCAGAAGATAGAACAGGTAAAGCCTACAGTACTGAAGCTGCTTTACAGTCCTGCAGGCAGATTTCGGAACAGTGGGAAGGTCTGAGTCTAAACGGGCAGTGTATCTGAAGGAGACTAGGAACACAAACTATGCCACTTTTCTTGAGGGAAGGTGAAGTCATCAATCAAGATTACCACCAATGAATCACATCCCGTCGTTATAATTGATTGAGGTTGAAGGTGTGTGTGTGTGTGTGTGTGTGTGTGTGTGTGTGTGTGTGTGTGTGTGTGTGTGTGTGTGTGTGTGTGTGTGTGTGTGTGTTCAGCTGGAGGTTGGCTTGGCGGAGCGGGAAGAGCTGCTCCTGGAGAAGGACTTGGTGTTTGAGCAGGTGACCCGGCTTTCTCAGCGAATCAGAGCTAAGGCCGAGAACGGCAAGCAGGACACACTGCAGCTAGCCAAGAAGGTACACACACACACACACACACACACACACACACACACACACACACACACACACACACACACACACACAAAGGAAGCAGCTAAGAAGGCATCTACTGCCAAACTCATCTATCCACACACTCACAGTCGGGGTAGAGGATCTTGGAGCGTGGTGGCTCCATGTGCCTGGTGCAGCCTAGCAGACTGACTGCCCTCTCACCCCGGCTCCCTGCAGGGCCCAGCCCAGTGTCTCCTGGATGAAGTATCACCTGCCCACCAGGCCAAGGCTGTTAGTTATCTCAATGAGTCAATGAGCCATGTTACACACACACAGCCTCACAAAGACACACGCTCCCTAACACACACACAGCCAATGAGTCATGTTACACACACACAGCCTCACAAAGACACACGCTCCCTAACACACACACAGCCAATGAGCCATGTTACACACACACAGCCTCACAAAGACACACGCTCCCTAACACACACACAGCCAATGAGTCATGTTACACACACACACAGCCTCACAAAGACACACGCTCCCTAACACACACACAGCCAATGAGCCATGTTACACACACACAGCCTCACAAAGACACATGCTCCCTAACACACACACAGCCAATGAGCCATGTTACACACACACATAGCCAATGAGCCAAAGTTGCTGTGCACTCTGAGGCAAATCCTCTCAGCACGCTTAGATAACCTCACTGGGCCCCAGCAGCCAGCATGCCAAGCTGAGGCTCTGGGATCTGGAGGATGTTAGATATTAGTTTATCTGGAGGATATTAGATATTAGTTTGATCTGGAGGATGTTAGATATCAGTTTATCTGGAGGATGTCAGATATTAGTTTATCTGGAGGATGTTAGATATTAGTTTATCTGGAGGATATTAGATATTAGTTTATCTGGAGGATGTTAGATTGATCTGGAGGATGTTAGATATTAGTTTATCTGGAGGATGTTAGATATTAGTTTATCTGGAGGATGTCAGATATCAGTTTATCTGGAGGATGTTAGATATCAGTTTATCTGGAGGATGTTAGATTGATCTGGAGGATGTTAGATATCAGTTTATCTGGAGGATGTTAGATATCAGTTTATCTGGAGGATGTTAGATTGATCTGGAGGATGTTATATATTAGTTTATCTGGAGGATGTTAGATTGATCTGGAGGATGTTAGATATTAGTTTATCTGGAGGATGTTAGATATCAGTTTATCTGGAGGATGTTAGATATCAGTTTATCTGGAGGATGTTAGATATCAGTTTATCTGGAGGATGTTAGATTGATCTGGAGGATGTTATATATTAGTTTATCTGGAGGATGTTAGATTGATCTGGAGGATGTTAGATATTAGTTTATCTGGAGGATGTTAGATATTAGTTTATCTGGAGGATGTTATATATTAGTTTATCTGGAGGATGTTAGATTGATCTGGAGGATGTTAGATATTAGTTTATCTGGAGGATGTTAGATTGATCTGGAGGATGTTATATATTAGTTTATCTGGAGGATGTTAGATTGATCTGGAGGATGTTAGATATTAGTTTATCTGGAGGATATTAGTTTATCTGGAGGATGTTAGATATTAATTTATCTGGAGGATGTTAGATATTAGTTTATCTGGAGGATGTCAGATATCAGTTTATCTGGAGGATGTTAGATATTAGTTTATCTGGAGGATGTTAGATATTAGTTTATCTGGAGGATGTTAGATATTAGTTGGATCTAGAGGATGTTAGATATTAGTTTATCTGGAGGATGTTAGATATTAGTTTATCTGGAGGATGTTAGATTGATCTGGAGGATGTTAGATATTAGTTTATCTGGAGGATGTTAGATATTAGTTTATCTGGAGGATGTTAGATATTAGTTAGATCTAGAGGATGTTAGATATTAGTTTATCTGGAGGATGTTAGATATTAGTTTATCTGGAGGATGTTAGATTGATCTGGAGGATGTTAGATATTAGTTTATCTGGAGGATGTTAGATATTAGTTTATCTGGAGTATGTTAGATATCAGTTTATCTGGAGGATGTTAGATATTAGTTTATCTGGAGGATGTTAGATATTAGTTTATCTGGAGGATGTTAGATATTAGTTTGATCTGGAGGATGTTATATATTAGTTTATCTGGAGGATATTAGTTTATCTGGAGGATGTTAGATATTAGTTTATCTGGAGGATGTTAGATATTAGATATTAGTTTGATCCGCCGACTAGAGAAACTTTTCAAATATCATGTCAGTCTGGCTGTCTATCTGTCAGTCTGTCAGGCTGTCTGTGCGTTAACCAACCCCCTCTCTCTCCTCTCTCTCAGGTGAATGAGTTGCAGGGCCGTATCAAGGAGTCAACCAGGAGGATGATGGCCGTGGTGTCTGAGTTGTCGATGCGCCAAGCCAGCGCCATGACCCTGCAGCAGGTAAAAAGGAGACTATTTTAGATTGACCAGCATTTCCTAGTCTGGTGGACCCATACTGTAGACCCCTGTAGCCAACTGGGACCAGGCTAAGGTCAAGTCTAAGGATTATACTGTAGATCCCTGTAGCCAACTGGGACGAGGCTAAGGTCAAGTCTAAGGATTATACTGTAGATCCCTGTATCCAACTGGGACCAGGCTAAGGTCAAGTCTAAGGATTATACTGTAGATCCCTGTAGCCAACTGGGACCAGGCTAAGGTCAAGTCTAAGGATTATACTGTAGATCCCTGTAGCCAACTGGGACCAGGCTAAGGTCAAGTCTAAGGATTATACTGTAGATCCCTGTAGCCAACTGGGACCAGGCTAAGGTCAAGTCTAAGGATTATACTGTAGATCCCTGTAGCCAACTGGGACCAGGCTAAGGTCAAGTCTAAGGATTATACTGTAGATCCCTGTAACCAACTGGGACCAGGCTAAGGTCAAGTCTAAGGATTATACTGTAGATCCCTGTAGCCAACTGGGACCAGGCTACGGTCAAGTCTAAGGATTATACTGTAGATCCCTGTAGCCAACTGGGACCAGGCTAAGGTCAAGTCTAAGGATTATACTGTAGATCCCTGTAGCCAACTGGGACCAGGCTAAGGTCAAGTCTAAGGATTATACTGTAGATCCCTGTAGCCAACTGGGACCAGGCTAAGGTCAAGTCTAAGGATTATACTGTAGATCCCTGTAGCCAACTGGGACCAGGCTAAGGTCAAGTCTAATGATTATACTGTAGATCCCTGTAGCCAACTGGGACCAGGCTAAGGTCAAGTCTAAGGATTATACTGTAGATCCCTGTAACCAACTGGGACCAGGCCAAGGTCAAGTCTAAGGATTATACTGTAGATCCCTGTTGCCAACTGGGACCAGGCTAAGGTCAAGTCTAAGGATTATACTGTAGATCCATGTAACCAACTGGGACCAGGCTAAGGTCAAGTCTAAGGATTATACTGTAGATCCATGTAACCAACTGGGACCAGGCTAAGGTCAAGTCTAAGGATTATACTGTAGATCCCTGTAGCCAACTGGGACCAGGCTAAGGTCAAGTCTAAGGATTATACTGTAGATCCCTGTAACCAACTGGGACCAGGCTAAGGTCAAGTCTAAGGATTATACTGTAGATCCCTGTAGCCAACTGGGACCAGGCTACGGTCAAGTCTAAGGATTATACTGTAGATCCCTGTAGCCAACTGGGACCAGGCTAAGGTCAAGTCTAAGGATTATACTGTAGATCCCTGTAGCCAACTGGGACCAGGCTAAGGTCAAGTCTAAGGATTATACTGTAGATCCCTGTAGCCAACTGGGACCAGGCTAAGGTCAAGTCTACGGATTATACTGTAGATCCCTGTAACCAACTGGGACCAGGCTACGGTCAAGTCTAAGGATTATACTGTAGATCCCTGTAGCCAACTGGGACCAGGCTAAGGTCAAGTCTAAGGATTATACTGTAGATCCCTGTAGCCAACTGGGACCAGGCTAAGGTCAAGTCTAAGGATTATACTGTAGATCCCTGTAGCCAACTGGGACCAGGCTAAGGTCAAGTCTAAGGATTATACTGTAGATCCCTGTAGCCAACTGGGACCAGGCTAAGGTCAAGTCTAAGGATTATACTGTAGATCCCTGTAGCCAACTGGGACCAGGCTAAGGTCAAGTCTACGGATTATACTGTAGATCCCTGTAGCCAACTGGGACCAGGCTAAGGTCAAGTCTACGGATTATACTGTAGATCCCTGTAACCAACTGGGACCAGGCTAAGGTCAAGTCTACGGATTATACTGTAGATCCCTGTAACCAACTGGGACCAGGCTACGGTCAAGTCTAAGGATTATACTGTAGATCGCTGTAACCAACTGGGACCAGGCTAAGGTC
Organism: Oncorhynchus mykiss; assembly: GCF_057628025.1. Classification (NCBI taxonomy): domain Eukaryota; kingdom Metazoa; phylum Chordata; class Actinopteri; order Salmoniformes; family Salmonidae; genus Oncorhynchus; species Oncorhynchus mykiss. The sequence continues at coordinate 422,117 of NW_028322095.1, forward strand.
AAGTCTAAGGATTTCCAACTTTTACAACATCAACCTCTTTCCCTACATCGATCTACCCCAGCACAAATATCCTCCTAATAATCTTCCTCTTCCTGACATTCCATATTGCGTTGATCCCACCCCTGTCAGGAGCTGAAGGAGAGGGAGCTGTTCCTGGACACCTGCCACCGGCGCCTGGACCAGGGTCTGCCCCCCTCTGAAGACCTGGAGCAGGAGTGGCAACACATCCTCAGGGATGAGCAGCGCAGACAGGCCGACCAGCAGGAGAAAGACAGGGTCAGTCACCCTCCATGACCCTCTACCACAGGACTTTGAATTCGGGATAATTAATGGAGGAATTCATAAATGTTGAACTTGATGCTGAACTTTTGTACTTCTACACTGATAAGTTAACACTGCATTTAACACTTTGACTGTCTGGCAATCAGATAGAAAAGTTTTATGTAGAAATAGGCGTGCCTCTCTGACATGTAGCGAATGGGGAATCTTGTCAGCTCTATTCATGGTATCTGGCATCTGCAATGTTCAGTAGAATGAACACTGTTCTCTCCAGTACATTTCTAGATACTCTTTTAGATGTACAGTATACCATGAGTTAAATACCAGTATATGGTATACTATGTTGAGGACCTGGATTCTCTCCTCTGTTATAGCTGGTGGAGGAGGAGGAGAGGTCCCAGCTCCCTAGTGGGGTGTACACCACGGCCGAGGCCCGACCCAACGCCTACATCCCCCTGGGGGACACCCTGCCCCTGCCCAAGCCCTACGGAGCCCTGGCCCCCTTCAAACCCTCCGAGCCCGGCACCAACATCAGACACATTCGCAAGCCTGAACCAAAACCCATTGAGATATAGACCTGGACCAAACCCATTGAGATATACTGTAGACCTGGACCAAACCCATTGAGATATACTGTAGACCTGGACCAAACCCATTGAGATATAGACCTGGACCAAACCCATTGAGATATACTGTAGACCTGGACCAAACCCATTGAGATATACTGTAGACCTGGACCAAACCCATTGAGATATACTGTAGACCTGGACCAAACCCATTGAGATATAGACCTGGACCAAACCCATTGAGATATACTGTAGACCTGGACCAAACCCATTGAGATATACTGTAGACCTGGACCAAACCCATTGAGATATACTGTAGACCTGGACCAAACCCATTGAGATATACTGTAGACCTGGACCAAACCCATTGAGATATAGACCTGGACCAAACCCATTGAGATATAGACCTGGACCAAACCCATTGAGATATACTGTAGACTTGGACCAAACCCATTGAGATATACTGTAGACCTGGACCAAACCCTCTAGTACTACGTCTAACCCACCTAGATCTATCTGGGACTATAGAGTGACAACATACATTTAATCAACATTTAATTCAGTTAAATTTCTGTTGGCACTAATAGCACTCCATATGAGATACTCAGGTTACCAGTGACAGGACAATATTTATAATCTAGGAGTGTAGCAGCCAATCATCACAGGGCCTTTAGAATCTCAACACAAGCTCATTAAACAGCAGGTATATTTGAACCTCGTCTGCTGTCTTGATCCTTTTTCCTTCCTGAGAAGCGGAGCAGGGAGCGTGCCATGCATCTGGGTTGGATTTCTGCTGAAGTCAGAGGCACGAGGTCTTACTGGCAACACTGTAGCTGTTTCTATTTACCCTCCTCCAGTAACCTAGACCTCACAGAGAATCTTTCAGAGGGATTTCACTGATCATTCTTTACATTTATGGTAAAGGAGGAAGAGAAAGTGGAGTGTGTGTGTGGTAATGAGTTACATTTGAGTGTGTGTGTGTGTGTGTGTGTGTGTGTGTGTGTGTGTGTGTGTGTGTGTGTGTGTGTGTGTGTGTGTGTGTGAGAGAGCTCTGCGATTCTGAGAATCAAAGTTTGGCTTTGGCAGAAGTGTGCCTGGTGTTCTGACTTGTGGAAGCATCCAAACCAGTGACATCAGATATTCTGTAGAAAGCCTGTTAATTTCCTGAGCGACTGTATCTGTGGAGTTAGCCAGGTCTCAGTCTGTTCCCTCAGCTAACAGGGTGTGTCTCTGACTGTCTCAACCATAACAATCCACACTGCAGCAGAGTGGCTAACATTAGCATGTGATGATGGGATAATGCACTTATTTATGGTTGCCTTATCTGTCCCTTAATGTCACTGGGTCATAGAGAATAGTGTCAATGTGACGCTGCCACGGCTATCATGAGCAGTCTTATTGAACGTAGTCAGACAGTTGTTAGAAACATGCAACACATATTTTATTTAGAGTTTCATTGATACAATATGGCTTTACACGTGTAAACATGAAAACAAAAATCCCTTTTCCTGTTTATTATTGTACCTGATCAACACATTTCCTGGATTCCACACAACTGTGTTATTCCTGAAATCTAACCATGCATCAGTTCCTCTGAAATGGAAATATACAGGCATCATACAGGACACATGTTGTAGTAATTCAGACACCTTCCAGAGAACTTCCCTTCTTACTGTAAGAGCCTCATCCATCTGGTCTGTGCGGGAGGGTTGAGCAACAGGCAGAGAGGGCAGAAATATAAATCTGTCAAATGAATGCTTAACCGATGACTATTGTCACCAGACCCATTGTTCATCAGAATCTGATGTATTTTCATAGATTCTCATGTATTGGAATATTGAGTGATCAACATTTAAAGTGTAATTTCAAACAGTCCCCGAACTCTGACACAGTCCCCGAACTCTGACACAGTCCCCGAACTCTGACACAGTCCCCGAACTCTGACACAGTCCCCGCTCTCTGACACAGTCCCCGCTCTCTGACACACAGTCCCCGCTCTCTGACACAGTCCCCGCTCACTGACACAGTCCCCGCTCTCTGACACAGTCCCCGCTCACTGACACAGTCCCCGCTCACTGACACACAGTCCCCGCTCTCTGAGTACTAGTGGAATATGGAGTGTTGAGTGAAAACTCGGGAGCCTTGACCTGCTCCCCCTCTTTCTTCACCTCCCTTCACCTCGGTCTCTTCCTCCATCACTTGTCCTGGAAGCCCATCAGGATCAGAGTCTGTTTCAGAGCCGTCTCCTCCACAAACCTGGCATCCACATTCTCCTGCTCCTCAAAAGGGTTCAGAGCTGCAGCACCGAATAGACACACCATCAGACACCCACACACAGTACACACACAGTACACACACAGTTTGGCTTGGCTGTTTAATAAGCTAGTTTCACTTGTAGAGACAAAAGAAGCATTCTCTGAATAAATACCTCGGTCTTCCACATCCAACAGAATTTTGGTCAGGAAGGTGAGAGGCAGGAACTCAGGCTTGAAGCCAGGCTCGTCTCTCTCCATGAACATAGAACCCTGGAACAACAGACAAACCATCTAACTAATCAAGTCCAGCAGTATTTACTTCCTGCTCTTGGTGATCTTGAATTGGTGATTGTACAGTTGATTAGTCGAAGCTGAATAAGACAGTATTACTTTGGTTTTGGCGTGTTTCTCCAGCAGGCCTCTGACATAGTCTCTGGAGATACAGGCTGAACTGATGGGGTGATCCCACAGGTGACAGATCCTCTGCTCCATGGACTGGAAACAACAACAACAGTTATCTAGTTACCCCATGTCCTCGATCACCAGGCCTTCAACAGAAGTTTCTCAACCTGTGTAAAACCTATCGTGTTGACTGGTAAATGAGTCGCTATTCGCTATGGGCCCGATTCCGACTTAGGGAACGACGCCTTTCCTACACGCTTCTCGGTAGTCGGTATTCAGACTTACCTTATGCAGGTGCGTAACGGGCTTTGCAGGCGTGTTTCCCTTGCGCATGTCATTCAACCGATGAAAACCCTCCCACTTGCTGGCCAACAGATTTTCTCGTGGAGTTTTCATTCAATATGGTTTTCAGTACATTTCTCTTAAAGCCAATATGGGTTTCAGTTCATTTCTCTTAAAGCCAATATGGTTTTCAGTCCATTTCTCTTAAAGCCAATATGGTTTTCAGTACATTTCTCTTAAAGCCAATATGGTTTTCAGTCCATTTCTCTTAAAGCCAATATGGTTTTCAGTACATTTCTCTTAAAGCCAATATGGTTTTCAGTTAATTTCTCTTAAAGCCAATATGGTTTTCAGTCCATTCTCTTAAAGCTAATATGGTTCAGTTCATTTCTCTTAAAGCCAATATAGTTTTCAGTCCATTCTCTTAAAGCCAATATAGTTTTCAGTACATTTCTCTTAAAGCCGGGTGTACACTAAACGACTTTAAAAATCCTAAAATCACTAAACCTCACATTGAACCACCACCTTTCCTGTTGTTTTGTTGTTGCCTTGCCAACCTGGTGGTGCACACTAAATGATGTGATTAAATGTGACGTAGCTACAACGAGCTGTGGCTCAAAGCAGCCTCAAACGTTGTCAGTCAGACATTCACTCTTGCCATACAGAGTTGAAATATCAAGCCAACATTTTTTTAATTGAATAACATTGCTTGTGAGCTTCAGAGCTGTAACGATTTCAAACCAACTTGGAGGCGCACTTTGGCTTTGAAGGCAAGTACAAACACATACTAGTAGTAGTCATCGCTCCTTCTGGAGACTCTACACATCCTGCGGAACAACATCATCTCACTGGCTTCTTCTGGGGATTGTGTCTCCGATCTCAAAAACCTGCCTGGGACAGCTAAATCAGGGCCAAAATAATGTAGTGTACACCCGGCTTAAAACATCCCTTTAAATACGGTGTACCCTTAATTATAATGTTGTTGACAGACTAGAATAGATGGAGAGAACCGGGTTCAGACAATAGGGATCAATGAAAGAAAGACATCCATACATCTTCGTCTCCGTTTCAACTGGTAGATTTTTAAAAAAAAACTCTGATTTGTTAGATTATTTAGGCACATTTTAGTCTTAGGAAAGTATGTATGAATCATAAACCAACCGGTTTGGAGAGCCTTTACTCAAAATATATGTATGAATTAAAAAATACAGTGGTTTGATTCAATGTATGAAATATTGGAAGGTGGAAAAAGTGTAGAATAGGGGTTGAACTTCCCTGATTCTCACAACGGTCCAGTCGTGGTGAACCGTGAGTCTACCCTGATTCTCACACCGGGTCCAGTCGTGGTGAACCGTGAGTCTACCCTGATTCTCACACCGGGTCCAGTCGTGGTGAACCGTGAGTCTATCCTGATTCTCACACCGGGTCCAGTCGTGGTGAACCGTGAGTCAGGCTCCAGGTTTAACCTGCTACGTGTGGTCTGAGTTCCATAATGATCTAATAGGCTACATGTCCTACATCATTGCACAACGTTAGTCTATATGATCCAGTAATGCTAGCGACCTTCAAGAACAACGACACTGACGTGACAGTGGAAAGGAAAGGTCAACAGAATGGAATGATGCTAAATGGAAGGTACAAATGGAAGAAAACTAACACTTATAAATGTATGTGGGTATTACTGATGGTGGCTCCTGATAGTGCCTAATATTTAACATGATACAAACTGTCAAATAAACCGGCGAAAAGCCCAGGCATATAATTCAAACATGTTAAACTGCATACATCAAGTCGGCAGGTTGAGCCCTACAGACGCCTGCAGCCTGGATCTCCACGTTTCATCCACGCAAATTATGAGGGCATACAATTCAAATGTTGAATAACGGCTCAGCTATTTATAGCCTATTTCACTGTCCCACTGGAGACCAGTAGGTTCATTAGACCTTATTCATGGTTTCATCGTGCGTAAAAGGTGGTGGAATTATGAGGGAATTAAACCGAGGTCAGAATACGAAGTATCTGTAGACACCTCCGCCACAGTCTGATCTCCACCCTGTAGACACCTCCGCCACGCTCTGATCTCCACCCTGTAGACACCTCCGCCACGCTCTGATCTCCACCCTGTAGACACCTCCGCCACACTCTGATCTCCACCCCAAACAAAACCGAGGTCAGAATATGCAGAGAGAGAAGTGCATCTAAAGGGAATTACATTCCATTTCCGCTCGCTTAACTCGGGATGGAAATCCCCCCTATGAATATGAGAATGAAGAGCAGAAGGAATGAGTCTGTTTCTCTGTTGTACCTTCTTCACTTCCCCTCTGGGCTGCAACAACAGTCCAAGAATCATCTGATTGGCTAAAAAAATAATCACATTCCACTGCTTAGACAGCTGGAAGTAACAAACATCAGCAACTACAAGATGCAATTAACACCTGAGAGAGAAATGTAACTTTACCTCTGGTAGTCTCTTCAGAATGCTGAACTTCAGCTCCTCGTTGGCATCACTGTTGTCTAGATCTACACAAGAGGAAAAATAGACCGTTTTTTAATTAACTTAATTCAAATCATTGAAACCTTTCATCTTCAGTAATACTGTTTCTATTGTCCCAGGAGGACTTTCTGGGAGTGAAAAACACCAAGGTTAAAGTCCATATCAAACATTATCAACCATATCTAACTACTACATTATTCAAAACACCAAGGTTAAGTCCATATCAAACATTATCTGCCATCTCTAACTACTACATTATTCAAAACACCAAGGTAAAGTCCATATCAAACATTATCAACCATATCTAACTACTACATTATTCAAAACACCAAGGTAAAGTCCATATCAAACATTATCAACCATATCTAACTACTACATTATTCAAAACACCAAGGTAAAGTCCATATCAAACATTATCAACCATATCTAACTACTACATTATTCAAAACACCAAGGTAAAGTCCATATCAAACATTATCAACCATATCTAACTACTACATTATTCAAAACACCAAGGTAAAGTCCATATCAAACATTATCAACCATATCTAACTACTACATTATTCAAAACACCAAGGTTAAAGTCCATATCAAACATTATCAACCATCTCTGACTACTACATTATTCAAAACACGTTAAGAGCAAATACACCAATTCATTTAGCCACTTTCTTACACAGAACTTATTATCTGACATTTTCCTTATCACCGTCTAGATGAAATACTGAAAACAATCATGTTTTGCTTTCATCTTCAGAGATTGTTTTGTTTGTCCCCTGAGGAAGAGCTGTGATATAAACTGTACGGAAACTGGCCAAGCATGAAACACTTTCTAGTATTGCCTTCTGATTGTTACCAGGTACAAAAAGAGTCCGTGTGGTAACAGGAACACTAACATCCCACTGTTTGGGTATTGTAACATCTTAACACAAGACTGTATTGTGATGGGATATCTTAAAAGATTGAGATGTCAATGCAAGTATTGAGAAACCTGTCCAAGCATGAAAGGGTATCGAGGGCAGTATGCATTGCACCATTCTTCCTACTAGGTACTGACCGTCTGTCTGGGAGGGTTTGTACGAGTTGACCTTTGTATTACAAGAGTGTAAGTCAAGACATTTAGATTCTCTCAAGCAAACTGTTTGGGTATAGCAATAACACTTCAATATCTTTGTAAAGAAACAACTATAGATATGAAGATATGAATGCAATTATTGTTGCAATTCAAACTGGATGAGGGCATGTTTAGTCTGAGCTTGTATCTAACAGGGACAAAACCCTGCAGGACTGTGGGTGGGAGTGGTACTGGCACTTGGGCTTCTAGCGTTTACATTCCATGATCATTGTCTTGGCAAACACTACACTGTGCAACATCTACACAACACAGTCCCTCTCTCCAGTCCCTCAATCCAGTCCCTCTCTCCAGTCCCTCAATCCAGTCCCTCAATCCAGTCCCTCTCTCCAGTCCTTCAATCCAGTTCCTCTCTCCAGTCCTTCAATCCAGTCCCTCTCTCCAGTCCCTCAATCCAGTCCCTCAATCCAGTCCCTCGCTCCAGTCCCTCTCTCCAGTCCCTCAATCCAGTCCCTCAATCCAGTCCCTCTCTCCAGTCCCTCAATCCAGTCCCTCAATCCAGTCCCTCTCTCCAGTCCTTCAATCCAGTTCCTCTCTCCAGTCCTTCAATCCAGTCCCTCTCTCCAGTCCCTCAATCCAGTCCCTCAATCCAGTCCTTCAATCCAGTCCCTCTCTCCAGTCCCTCAATCCAGTCCCTCAATCCAGTCCCTCGCTCCAGTCCCTCTCTCCAGTCCCTCGCTCCAGTCCCTCTCCAGTCCCTCGCTCCAGTCCCTCGCTCCAGTCCCTCTCTCCAGTCCCTCTCTCCAGTCCCTCTCTCCAGTCCCTCAGTCCCTCGCTCCAGTCCTTCGCTCCAGTCCTTCACTCCAGTCCCTCTCTCCAGTCCCTCAGTCCCTCGCTCCAGTCCTTCGCTCCAATCCTTCACTCCAGTCCCTCAATCCCTCGCTCTAGTCCCTCCAGTCCTTCGTTCCAGTCCCTCGCTCCAGTCCCTCGCTCCAGTCCCTCTCTCCAGTCCCTCTCTCCAGTCCCTCAGTCCCTCGCTCCAGTCCTTCGCTCCAGTCCTTCACTCCAGTCCCTCTCTCCAGTCCCTCAGTCCCTCGCTCCAGTCCTTCGCTCCAATCCTTCACTCCAGTCCCTCAATCCCTCGCTCTAGTCCCTCCAGTCCTTCGTTCCAGTCCCTCTCTCCAGTCCCTCGCTCCAGTCCCTCGTTCCAGTCCCTCGCTCCAGTCCCTCACTCCCGTCCCTCGCTCCAGTCCCTCACTCCCTCGCTCCAGTCCCTCACTCCCTCGCTCCAGTCCCTCACTCCCTCGCTCCAGTCCCTCGTTCCAGTCCCTCACTCTAGTCCCTCACTCTAGTCCCTCACTCCAACTACAGTACCAGCCAATCAGTTGTGTTGTGACAAGGTAGAGGTGGTATACAGAAGATAGGCCTATTTGGTAAAAGTACAAATCCATAGTATGTCAAGAACAGTTCAAATAAGCAAAGAGAAACGAGAGTCCATCATTACTTTAAGACATGAAGGTCCGTCAATCCGGGAGATTTAATGAACTTTTAATGTTTCTTCAAGTGCAGTCGCAAAAAAACAGTGTCCTAACGAGAGAGCACATGTTCTATGCCAGGCTAAATCATGCCTCATTAGCTCCTTATGACTGCCTCATCAACCCTGCCAGGAAATGTATAAACTTGGTCTCCACTATAAAAAGCATCTAGACATTATCTCCCATTTCTTATAGAGTCATTTGGTTTTCAACAGCAGACATTTGTATAAAACTTGTCAGTCTCTCCTTCCTTTTCTTAATTATCATTTCTCTACCTTCTCATATAAAGTGAATGGTTCCGAACTAGACAGACAACAAATTGAGCTGGTTGTCATAGCAACATACACAACTTTTTTTCCCAGTTGACTAGCTAAATCGACACTTTGTTGCCAAAACTAAAATGGATGAGTGGAACATTTAGCTGTTTTGATCTTTTCAGATTTGGGCGACACTGCACTGAATGACCCAGAGAAAAGCCGAGTTAAGAATACAACCTGCGATGTGCGTTGTTGCTTCGAGGGCTGACTAGCAGAGAGGGCTGACTAGCAGAGGGCTGACTAGCAGAGAGGGCTGACTAGCGTGACTAGCAGAGAGGGCTGACTAGCAGAGAGGGCTGACTAGCAGAGAGGGCTGACTAGCGTGACTAGCAGAGAGGGCTGACTAGCAGAGAGGGCTGACTAGCAGAGAGGGCTGACTAGCAGAGAGGGCTGACTAGCGTGACTAGCAGAGAGGGCTGACTAGCAGAGAGGGCTGACTAGCAGAGAGGGCTGACTAGCGTGACTAGCAGAGAGGGCTGACTAGCAGAGAGGGCTGACTAGCAGAGAGGGCTGACTAGCGTGACTAGCAGAGAGGGCTGACTAGCAGAGAGGGCTGACTAGCAGAGAGGGCTGACTAGCGTGACTAGCAGAGAGGGCTGACTAGCAGAGAGGGCTGACTAGCGTGACTAGCAGAGAGGGCTGACTAGCAGAGAGGGCTGACTAGCAGAGAAGGAAAAATAAGTTGTTGACTTCATCAAAACTGTCACTAAGGAAGAGTTTAACACCCTTCCATTTAAACGTCATAGATTTAGCCGGTGGTCATTTGTGACAGAGACACCGGCTGGAATGCGGTTTTAACCAATCAGCATTCAGGACTAGACCCACCTGTTGTATAAACTTTGATGAACATGTACTTCATAGTATGTGTGTGTGTGTACTGTATCTTTATAACTTTGTAATGTCACCTTCACACTGAACTCCCAAGACCTATAACTCAAAGGCGTTTTGACAGTTACAGTGACCATGATAAATCAATGAACAGAGTGGAGTTATATTTTGTGACTGAGCTATTGCTGTTAGTGTCCTCTGTTAGATTAGATTGACCTCTAGGTGTATGTCCCAAATGCCACACTATTCCTTATATAGTGCACTACTTTTGACCAGAACCCACTTTCGACACAGTTACAGTATTAATCTGTATTGAAGCATGGAGGAGGCAGACACGGTTACAGTATTAATCTGTATTGAAGCATGGAGGAGGCAGACACGGTTACAGCATTCATCTGTATTGAAGCATGGAGGAGGCAGACACGGTTACAGTATTAATCTGTATTGAAGCATGGAGGAGGCAGACACGGTTACAGTATTAATCTGTATTGAAGCATGGAGGAGGCACACACGGTTACAGTATTAATCTGTATTGAAGCATGGAGGAGGCAGACACGGTTACAGCATTAATCTGTATTGAAGCATGGAGGAGGCAGACACGGTTACAGTATTAATCTGTATTGAAGCATGGAGGAGGCACACACGGTTACAGTATTAATCTGTATTGAAGCATGGAGGAGGCAGACACGGTTACAGCATTAATCTGTATTGAAGCATGGAGGAGGCAGACACGGTTACAGTATTAATCTGTATTGAAGCATGGAGGAGGCAGACACGGTTACAGCATTCATTTGTATTGAAGCATGGAGGAAGCAGACACAGTTACTCTGTAAGTAAGACAATAATGAATCTAAGAGGTTCCAGCTTACTGTGGAAAAGTTCAGACCTGTATTGCCAGCTCTCTGACTCAGTGTTCATGAGGACACACCTTCCTGTAGTAATTACTGAGAAATGACATTATGGCACAATAGCTGAATCATGCCATCTGATAAGTTGTGTGTATGTGTGTATATAAAAGGTATATGCACGTATTGTGTGTCTATAGCCCTGTGTGTGTGTGTGTGTGCGTACGTGCGTGTGTGTAATGCAGCGTGAACCTGTCATGAGTCGTGAGACGAAGGGCTCGGTGAGCTGCAGCACACCATGGTCAACGTACTGCAGGAAGGTGTGTCTGGGGAGACAGCGAACGCCCAACACGGACAGTAGAGTGTGATACCCTGCAGACACACAGCAACACCACGTCAGATGCCATTTGCTTGAATATGTATTTAATATTGTAGAGGCAGGCTCTCTATAAGAGAGAAGCAGGCTCTCTATAAGAGAGAAGCAGGCTCTCTATAAGAGAGAAGCAGGCTCTCTATAAGAGAGAAGCAGGCTCTCTATAAGAGAGAAGCAGGCTCTCTATAAGAGAGCAGCAGGCTCTCTATAAGAGAGAAGCAGGCTCTCTATAAGAGAGAAGCAGGCTCTCTATAAGCTCTGTTGAAGTGCTTTGTTATTTTCAGACACTGGACAGGGAGGTTCAAATAAGTTTAACGCCTTGGTTATTTGGAGAAGGTTGAACAAGGTAAAATACATGAATAAACAGTGTTATTTTGAGAAGATTAAACGGGGTTCTTCTTACCAGGAGGGAGGGGGAGACACAGAGTCTTTGTAGCCTCCAGTATCCGACACATCACGTGAAACACGGCCCACTCTGCTGAACTCCCCCGTTGCTTTCTACAGCAGAGAGGATAGTAAACATCAATGGGACAGGACTTGCATACACACTGTAGACACACACACACACACACACACACACACACACACACACACACACACACACTAAACACACACTAACACAAACTAAACACACTAACACAAACTAAACACACACTAACACAAACTAAACACACTAACACAAACTAAACACACACACTAACTAAACACACACACTAACACAAACTAAACACACACTAACACAAACTAAACACACACTAACACAAACTAAACACACACACTAACTAAACACACACACTAACACAAACTAAACACACACTAACACAAACTAAACACACACACTAACTAAACACACACACTAACACAAACTAAACACACACTAACACAAACTAAACACACACACTAACTAAACACACACACTAACACAAACTAAACACACACTAACACAAACTAAACACACACTAACACAAACTAAACACACTAACACTAACTAAACACACTAACACTAACTAACACAAACTAAACACACACTAACACAAACTAACACAAACTAAACACACTAACAAAATAAACACACACTAACACAAACTAACACAAACTAAACACACTAACAAAATAAACACACACTAACACAAACTAAACACACACACACACTAATAGACTAACACACACACACACACACACAGGGAGGAACTTACAAGCACAGCACCAGAGGGCCTAGTTTGTACTTCAGCCACACAGACTCCAGCATGCGTCTGATCAGCTCCAGCTACACACACACACACCAAACACACACACACACACACATACCAAACACCCACACACCAAACACACACATCAAACACCCACACACCAAAAACCCACACACACCAAACACACACACACACACACCAAACACACACACACACATACCAAACACCCACACACCAAACACACACATCAAACACCCACACACCAAAAACCCACACACACCAAACACACACACACACACACACCAAACACACACACACACATACCAAACACCCACACACACACACACACACACACACACAGAAAAGAGGTCAGGGATGAATGCTCTAAGAATTTAAACATCTGATTTACTGAAATGTTACATGATAAGACCACTATTAAAATGTTCCACATTCACTTCCTGTTTACACAGTTTCACACTCTGTAACACTTCCTATTTTCTCTACTGAGCAACAAATTAATAGTAGTCCATGCCAACACGTAGCAAGAGAAGCAGGTGTTACTATGATTTATTTATACACTGCCACTTTCACAACCCGACACACACACACGCCGCTAGCCGACTAATACACACACACCGCTAGCCGACTAACACACACACACCGCTAGCCAACTAACACACACTGTGACTGACCAAGCATGACCACTCACATCCTCTTCTCCTCTCTCTCTTACTGCAATAACAGGAAGAAACACTACCACATTTACATCCTGACACACACACAATCTCACACTCACACACACTTTATGGAAAGGCTTGTCTTCCTGATATGGAGTGCGCTATTTCCATGTGAGGTTCAGGGTTTTCTTCAGTCAGTGATATCTATGTACGATGTACCGTACAGAGCCTCTCTGACGTCATAACTGAGCTGTGAACAGTGGGAAGTAGATCTGTCATCCACAGGAGGAAGTACATGTATTGGAGGATAATGGTTATTGTCATTTCTCAACTACAATCTGTCTGTCTCAGGCCTTTCTTTGTGTAACCGCAAAAACAATGGAAACAGTGTTTGGGTCATGTAGAATAAGAACACACACCAACTTGGCCACGTAGTTCACCACCAGCACGTCAATCTTCTTCTTCCCCAGACGAGGCAGGTGTCTGTTGAGGTGCTCTCTCAGCTTGTCCACCATCTATAGGAAACACAACACTTCACATTGAAGGTGTCTGTCTGTCTGTGTGTGTGTGGTTCCCTTGATGTTCCCCTGTTCCTCTGTGTCCCTGTTCCTCTGTGTCCCTGTTCCTCTGTGTCCCTGTTCCTCTAACAGTGTCCTACATTCTTATTATCAGGAAGGAGAGTGGAGTAGGAGCCTACTGGGACTTACATTCACACTGCAAATAGGTACACACACACACACAAACTGCAGGTTCACACAAACACACACACAATTGTAGGTTCACACATACACACACACACAATTGTAGGTACACACACACACACACACACACAATTGTAGGTACACACACACACACACTGCAGGTACACACACGAGGTACACACTGCAGGTACACACACACACTGCAGGTACATACACACACTGCAGGTACATACACACACTGCAGGTACATACACACACTGCAGGTACATACACACACTGCAGGTACACACTCCTGGAGCAGGAGAGACCTATCTGACCTGCAGGTGGAATAGCCTGCTGGGAGCAGAGCTGACGAGTCTAAGAATAGTTACCCTGCTGGTTGATGCTGAGAGGACCACAGCTAGACTACCCTAGTGTTTTACAACTGGGGATAGGTAGAATAGTTACCCTGCTGGTTGATGCTGAGAGGACCACAGCTAGACTACCCTAGTGTTTTACAACTGGGGATAGGTAGAATAGTTACCCTGCTGGTTGATGCTGAGAGGACCACAGCTAGACTACCCTAGTGTTTTACAACTGGGGATAGGTAGAATAGTTACCCTGCTGGTTGATGCTGAGAGGACCACAGCTAGACTACCCTAGTGTTTTACAACTGGGGATAGGTAGAATAGTTACCCTGCTGGTTGATGCTGAGAGGACCACAGCTAGACTACCCTAGTGTTTTACAACTGGGGATAGGTAGAATAGTTACCCTGCTGGTTGATGCTGAGAGGACCACAGCTAGACTACCCTAGTGTTTTACAACTGGGGATAGGTAGAATAGTTACCCTGCTGGTTGATGCTGAGAGGACCCCAGCTAGACTACCCTAGTGTTTTACAACTGGGGATAGGTAGAATAGTTACCCTGCTGGTTGATGCTGAGAGGACCACAGCTAGACTACCCTTGTGTTTTACAACTGGAGATAGGTAGAATAGTTACCCTGCTGGTTGATGCTGAGAGGACCACAGCTAGACTACCCTTGTGTTTTACAACTGGGGATAGGTAGAATAGTTACCCTGCTGGTTGATGCTGAGAGGACCCCAGCTAGACTACCCTAGTGTTTTACAACTGGGGATAGGTAGAATAGTTACCCTGCTGGTTGATGCTGAGAGGACCACAGCTAGACTACCCTAGTGTTTTACAACTGGGGATAGGTAGAATAGTTACCCTGCTGGTTGATGCTGAGAGGACCACAGCTAGACTACCCTAGTGTTTTACAACTGGGGATAGGTAGAATAGTTACCCTGCTGGTTGATGCTGAGAGGACCACAGCTAGACTACCCTTGTGTTTTACAACTGGGGATAGGTAGAATAGTTACCCTGCTGGTTGATGCTGAGAGGACCACAGCTAGACTACCCTAGTGTTTTACAACTGGGGATAGGTAGAATAGTTACCCTGCTGGTTGATGCTGAGAGGACCACAGCTAGACTACCCTTGTGTTTTACAACTGGGGATAGGTAGAATAGTTACCCTGCTGGTTGATGCTGAGAGGACCACAGCTAGACTACCCTAGTGTTTTACAACTGGAGATAGGTAGAATAGTTACCCTGCTGGTTGATGCTGAGAGGACCACAGCTAGACTACCCTAGTGTTTTACAACTGGGGATAGGTAGAATAGTTACCCTGCTGGTTGATGCTGAGAGGACCACAGCTAGACTACCCTAGTGTTTTACAACTGGGGATAGGTAGAATAGTTACCCTGCTGGTTGATGCTGAGAGGACCACAGCTAGACTACCCTTGTGTTTTACAACTGGGGATAGGTAGAATAGTTACCCTGCTGGTTGATGCTGAGAGGACCACAGCTAGACTACCCTAGTGTTTTACAACTGGGGATAGGTAGAATAGTTACCCTGCTGGTTGATGCTGAGAGGACCACAGCTAGACTACCCTTGTGTTTTACAACTGGGGATAGGTAGAATAGTTACCCTGCTGGTTGATGCTGAGAGGACCACAGCTAGACTACCCTAGTGTTTTACAACTGGAGATAGGTAGAATAGTTACCCTGCTGGTTGATGCTGAGAGGACCACAGCTAGACTACCCTAGTGTTTTACAACTGGGGATAGGTAGAATAGTTACCCTGCTGGTTGATGCTGAGAGGACCACAGCTAGACTACCCTAGTGGTTTACAACTGGGGATAGGTAGAATAGTTACCCTGCTGGTTGATGCTGAGAGGACCACAGCTAGACTACCCTAGTGGTTTACAACTGGGGATAGGTAGAATAGTTACCCTGCTGGTTGATGCTGAGAGGACCACAGCTAGACTACCCTAGTGTTTTACAACTGGGGATAGGTAGAATAGAACCTGCTGAAACGCTAACGTCTCTTAAATCTCAGGGACAGCAATTTCAGGATGGAAATAGTTGCTGCTGTAAGGCTAAAAACTCCTGGGAATAGACTGCAATGTCAGGATCGAAAAGGGACAACTATTTTTATCATGTGTGTTGTGTGTTGTCAGCTAACTGCTTGCCCTGATGAACCTTGGTCTTGGTAAGCTGGACAAGCCTGCATTCCAACCCAGCACTAAAACAGTGCTGACACTGTTCTAAGATCAGTTTAACATTTCCCCCCCTAATGGTTAAGATTAGGATCTGGGGAGGGTAAACTGATCCTAGATCTGTCTGTGCCCAAGGGCACCTTCCACCCAGAGTATCATGGCTGCTGTATCTTGTGACTCACCAGGCCTATGAGCGCCCTCTGCTGGCTATCCTCCTCCTGGAACAACGGAACCACTTTCTGGTCTGCAGAGGAACACCATAACACAGTGGATTTAGACTTTTCATTACATCTCATAGAGTTGGACATCAGGCAAAACAAACAGTCATGAGTCAGGACGAGGAAGAGGATTGCCTAATGATTTAAGAGAGATGAGTAAGTAGGGTTGCACATTTTGGGGAATATTCAGAAGTGGAAACTTTCCGTGGGAATTAACGGGAATATATGGGAATTAACGGGAATATATATGAATTAATATTAATACCATTTAAATATAGATGTTTTTTGTATTGGATATATTTACCATATCATATGGAGACAGAAACCTTTTACCTCATCATACGTAGACATAAATCAAATGATTAAATCCTTCCAATAGAAATACAAAAAAATATTTAGTTATGAATTGAACTTTAATTAAATGAGTTGACTCTTCAAATGGGATGATTTCACTGAACAACAGAAAGGGAATATTGAATGATCCCCAATGATCCATCACATCTCCCAAAAACACATTTCAACATCTGTTAAATGATAGTCTAGAAACTAAAGCTTTGGTTGTCTTCCTCTCAGGCTTATATGTCTTCTCCCTGGACCTCCTCAATGTCCACCTCTTGAACATCAGACTCTCAGGCTTCCATGTCTTCTCCCTGTTACTCCTCAATGTCCACCTCTTGAACATCAGACTCTGAGGCCTCATCTTCGCTGTCACTTTCCAACCGTGTTGAGGCTCGTTGTCAGGCTCAAAAGCCTCATATTTGCCCGGGTGGCCACCAATTTTTTGGGGGGTGGGATTTGGAGGATGATGGAGGCAACAGGGGAAAGAGCCTCAGATCCACAAAGTCCCTTCCACCAGGTGGCTGATGAGATATGTTGGCATGACTACCATACTGCATCTCCATCCCAAAGCCCTTGCTTGGAAGTGTACTTCACCAGACTGCCAAGAACCTTGCCCTCATCCAGGCCAAGGTGGCGAGACACGGTATTGATGACACCATAGGCCTTGTTGATCTCTGCACAAGACAGGATGCTCTTACCAGCATACTTGGGGTCCAACATGTACGCTGCGGGGTGTTTGGGCTTCAGGTAGAAGTCTTCACGCTTTTTGGTGTATTTCAGAACAGCAGTTTCCTCTGTTTGGAGCAACAGTGAAGTGGGCAGGGCAGTACGGATTTATTCTCTTACATCTGCAAGCAGAGTCTGAACATCAGACAGGATGGCATTGTCTCCCTCAATCCGTCCAATGGCTACTGCTATAGGTTTCAGGCTGCTTACCACTCTCTCCCAAAATACATTATCCATGAGGATCCTCTTGATGGGGCTGTCCATATCGGCAGACTGTGATATGGCCATTTCTTGGAGAGACTCTTTCCCCTCCAGGAGACTGCCAAACATGATGACAACACCACCCCAAAGGGTGTTGCTGGGCAGCTTCAATGTGGTTCTCTTATTCTTCTCACATACCTTCTGTGGTCCAAGGTCATTGATGACTGCCTTCAGCTCATCTACGATGTAGAGTCTGGTGTGTCTGTTGTCCCTTGTGTCTGTGCTCTTGTAGAACACTGGTTGAGGGGTGGAGATGATGCAGTTAATTATTCTTGGCCACGAACATTCGACCACCAATCAGAGATGATTGCAATACAGTCTGCTTTCTCTACGATTTGCTTGACCTTCACTTGAACTCTGTTGAACTCTGCATCCAGCAAATTACAGAGGGACATCTCCATGGTCTTTTCACTACAGAGGGACATCTCCATGGTCTTTTCACTACAGAGGGACATCTCCATGGTCTTTTCACTACAGAGGGACATCTCCATGGTCTTTTCACTACAGAGGGACATCTCCATGGTCTTTTCACTACAGAGGGACATCTCCATGGTCTTTTCACTACAGAGGGACATCTCCATGGTCTTTTCATTACATATGGACATCTCCATGGTCTTTTCATTACAGAGGGACATCTCCATGGTCTTTTCATTACAGAGGGACTTCTCCATGGTATTCATTACAGAGGGACATCTCCATGGTCTTTTCACTACAGAAGGACATCTCCATGGATAAACTGAAACAATACAGTCAGAGAAGATGACAAGGACAATGAAGGGGGGAGAGGAAAAAGTCAACTTGCAGAGGGTAGTTTCTGTGAGTCGGGATATTGGTGTGGAGAATGATGAATGGTGGTCAGTATGGGAGAGAGTGTGTACGGGTGAGAGACAGACAGAGAGACAGAGAGAGAGTGAGACAGAGCAAGAGCGAGAGAGCAGTGTGTGTGACAGAGAGTGAGGTTGTGTGTTGTCCGTGCGTGGCCCATGTGAGGTTGAGGTAGAGCGATGTCCAATCTCGTGGTTGAGCAACATTTGGACTAGGGTCAGGAAGCAGTGAAGGAGAGGAGAAAAAAAGACAGGGAGAAAGAAGGAAAGCAAGTGAGAGAGACGCCCTTCTCCTCCCATTCTTATATAACCATGTGGCATTCTTCCCCTCTTTTCTCTCTCTCTCCCTGAATGATAAATCATCAACAACTGTGGGCTCCGAGAGCGATGTTCTCCAGTGGACTCAAGTATGTGACCCTGAAACTCAAGTTGGGGGATTTCTTTAACTGAAGCAGAAGACATTTCCTATCTGTAGTCAAGGTTAAATGAGCTCACGTTAACTGACCTGCCAGCATCTTAATATACCAGTGTTATTCTAGGTATAATAATCACAATAACAGCTTCATAGCCAAAGGACCAATATCAAGGTCTAGAGAGACAAGCTTTCTCACAATCCTAGAGACAAGGTTTCTCACAATCCTAGAGACAAGGTTTCTCACAATCCTAGAGACAAGGTTTCTCACAATCCTAGAGACAAGGTTTCTCACAATCCTAGAGACAAGGTTTCTTACAATCCTAGAGACAAGGTTTCTCACAATCCTAGAGAGACAAGGTTTCTCACAATCCTAGAGACAAGGTTTCTCACAATCCTAGAGACAAGGTTTCTTACAATCCTAGAGAGACGGTTTCTTACAATCCTAGAGAGACAAGGTTTCTCACAATCCTAGAGACAAGGTTTCTCACAATCCTAGAGACAAGGTTTCTCACAATCCTAGAGACAAGGTTTCTCACAATCCTAGAGAGACAAGGTTTCTCACAATCCTAGAGACAAGGTTTCTCACAATCCTAGAGAGACAAGGTTTCTCACAATCCTAGAGACAAGGTTTCTCACAATCCTAGAGACAAGGTTTCTCACAATCCTAGAGACAAGGTTTCTCACAATCCTAGAGAGACAAGGTTTCTCACAATCCTAGAGACAAGGTTTCTCACAATCCTAGAGAGACAAGGTTTCTCACAATCCTAGAGACAAGGTTTCTCACAATCCTAGAGAGACAAGGTTTCTCACAATCCTAGAGACAAGGTTTCTCACAATCCTAGAGACAAGGTTTCTTACAATCCTAGAGACAAGGTTTCTCACAATCCTAGAGACAAGGTTTCTCACAATCCTAGAGAGACAAGGTTTCTCACAATCCTAGAGACAAGGTTTCTCACAATCCTAGAGACAAGGTTTCTCACAATCCTAGAGACAAGGTTTCTCACAATCCTAGAGACAAGGTTTCTCACAATCCTAGAGACAAGGTTTCTTACAATCCTAGAGACAACGTTTCTCACAATCCTAGAGACAAGGTTTCTCACAATCCTAGAGAGACAAGGTTTCTCACAATCCTAGAGACAAGGTTTCTCACAATCCTAGAGACAAGGTTTCTTACAATCCTTCTATTAATGGATAGTGGCTTTTAGAATGTGGCATCTTACCAAGATTCCAGCTGTCCACCATCGACAGAACTCTGAAAATAACAGAGGAAATATCAGATAATATGACTTACTTGACTTTTAAGTGGAAACTGTGTCTGTGTGTATACAGTATCTCTACGTGTCTGTGTGTATACAGTATCTCTACGTGTCTGTGTGTATACAGTATCTCTACGTGTCTGTGTGTTTGAGTGTTATTATCTATCAGTGTTATTGATCCCTGTGTTAATATCTATCAGTGTTATTGATCCCTGTGTTAATATCTATCAGTGTTATTGATCCCTGTGTTAATATCTATCAGTGTTATTGATCCCTGTGTTAATATCTATCAGTGTTATTGATATCTGTGTTAATATCTATCAGTGTTATTGATATCTGTGTTAATATCTATCAGTGTTATTGATCTGTGTTAATATCTATCAGTGTTATTGATCCCTGTGTTAATATCTATCAGTGTTATTGATCCCTGTGTGTTAATATCTATCAGTGTTATTGATATCTGTGTTAATATCTATCAGTGTTATTGATCTCTGTGTTAATATCTATCAGTGTTATTGATCCCTGTGTTAATATCTATCAGTGTTATTGATCCCTGTGTTAATATCTATCAGTGTTATTGATATGTGTTAATATCTATCAGTGTTATTGATCTCTGTGTTAATATCTATCAGTGTTATTGATCCCTGTGTTAATATCTATCAGTGTTATTGATCCCTGTGTGTTAATATCTATCAGTGTTATTGATCCCTGTGTGTTAATATCTATCGGTGTTATTGATCCCTGAGTGTTAATATCTATCAGTGTTATTGATCCCTGTGTTAATATCTATCAGTGTTATTGATCCCTGTGTTAATATCTATCAGTGTTATTGATCCCTGTGTTAATATCTATCAGTGTTATTGATCCCTGAGTGTTAATATCTATCAGTGTTATTGATCCCTGTGTTAATATCTATCAGTGTTATTGATCCCTGTGTTAATATCTATCAGTGTTATTGATCCCTGTGTTAATATCTATCAGTGTTATTGATCCCTGTGTTAATATCTATCAGTGTCATTGATCCCTGTGTTAATATCTATCAATGTCCTTGATCCCTGTGAGTTTGTCTCTCTGTGCTTTCAATAGTCAAGTTCCCCCTGTACCCCACCAACACACTTCCTCCAACACACACAACATTCTGCAACACACAAGAGACCCTTCGATCTTCGGTTCTCCACCTACTGTTTAGTGTTCTCCTCAATGTGACGTAGATAGTTAGAAGCCTTCTTGTTCTTTGACTTCTGAAACAGACAGAGGGAGGAACATGTTCTCTGACTTCTGAAACAGACAGAGGGAGGAACATGTTCTCTGACTTCTGAAACAGACAGAGGGAGGAACATGTTCTCTGACTTCTGAAACAGACAGAGGGAGGAACATGTTCTCTGACTTCTGAAACAGACAGAGGGAGGAACATGTTCTCTGACTTCTGAAACAGACAGAGGGAGGAACATGTTCTCTGACTTCTGAAACAGACAGAGGGAGGAACATGTTCTCTGACTTCTGAAACAGACAGAGGGAGGAACGTGTTCTCTAACTCCTGGAACAGACAGAGTGAAGAACGTGTTCTCTAACTTCCTCTTATGAAGGTATACTGTACTACATTTTACATGTCCATGTTAGTCATTTAGCACATTCAAGAGCAATTAGGGTTCATTGCCTTGCTCAAGGGAACATCAACAGATTCGTCTCAGGGATTCGAGACAGAGACCTTTCGGTTACTGACCCAACGCTCTTAAACTCTAGGCTACCTGTTGAAGTGGTTCTATAAGAGAATATGTCAGGAATTGGAAATGATGAATGTTTTCATACTGTCCTACTGCTAGCTGCAGTGTAAAGCTTGGGATCAGAGAGAGAGACCATGGTTCCATACTGTCCTACTGCAGTGTAAAGCTTGGGATCAGAGAGAGACCATGGTTCCATACTGTCTTACTGCTAGCTGCAGTGTAAAGCTTGGGATCAGAGAGAGAGACCATGGTTCCATACTGTCCTACTGCAGTGTAAAGCTTGGGATCAGAGAGAGAGACCATGGTTCCTGTGGTGCACTGAGCTCCCAGAGATAATCTATATTCCAGTCTCTGTGTGTGAACTCACCAGGGTAGCTAGCAGCGTGGTCCAGTCTGGCAGACTGTGAGAGGTTCTGGATCTGCAGTTTGATCCTCTAATATGTGTGAACTCACCAATGCTGCTACATATTTCCAGGTCTGAACAGAACTCACCAGGGTAGCTAGCAGCTTGGTCCAGTCTGGCAGGTTCTGAGATGCTCTGTATCGTGGGTTTGGAACCGCCTCAAAGTACTTCATCTTTTCTGTGCTCCACTGCAGCTCTTCCCAATAACCCTGGAGACTCCTGGCCTGCAGCCAAACATCACCAAACATCTAGTCAACACCAGATGTTTATTACGTTTACAGGTTGTACTAAATCAGTCCATTTGTTATGGTCATCTTGAGACCTCCTTGGAAACTAACTGATTTATGGTAACGGGGTTCATACCACATCACATTAAATGAAATGCACTTGATTGTAACAAATGGTTCATGTTTTGCCTCTAATTAAAGACAGCCTCCATCTACAGAATAATCACTGGGTATTTCATTGTAAATAGCCCAGTTTATATAATATTATCATGTCCTTTCTTTCAACACAACTCTTCTTCGTATAATTCATTAGATATGCATTCTTTATCTGTTACTGAGCACTGGATCTGCTTCCCACTCCTGTCTGCCCCCTAGTGTCTAACCTGGAAATAAATCACTAAATATTACACAGGTGACTGATCAGGTAGTTGAATAGCTGGAGTGGGTGAAAGACATCTAACCTTTCCTTTGAACAGTGGTTCAGCATGGAGCTCTGTGGTGCAGGTGACACCAGGGACCTGGTCTAGAGCCTCAGGTACCTTCTTCTTCTCAAACACAGAGGAGTAGGGTAGGACTTCATCCAGACTGAGACACTTCTTATAGATGATCCTGTACAGTGACGCTGTCGTTGAAGGGAGACCATGATTCTTCCATTAAAACACCACAAAAATAGATTTTAAAAACGATGATAAGTCTTGTTCCACTTACCCAGAATAAATTCCTGAATTTGATCGAAGGTGTTGAACGGCATGACATTGTCACAGATCCAATCTATGATCTGCAGAGAAAACACGTGAAGTAACAGCAGTGCTATGTAACAACATCGTGGTATTGTTACTATAGTAACTCCAGTGTTAACACACATGCATGAAGCCATGTTACGTAAAGGGTTTCCACAGAGTGGATGAAACCACAGCAGCCTCGTCCTCCTGGACCTCTAAGACGGGTTACCTCTCTGTGTTAGTGAGTTGTCATGGCCACAGAGACACCGTTTAGAACAAGTACTGCAGATGGAGATTTCAAGTGCAGCACTTTCTCTATTATAAACAACCTGACTCATGGTCAGCACCCAGTCCTGAACTTCTCCCTCCAAAACATCTCTCTCTCACTCTCTCACACACTCTTCAAATGGGGGAGACACTCTAGACCCAAACTGCTACAGACCTATATCTATCCTACCCTGCCTTTCTAAGGTCTTCGAAAGCCAAGTTAACGAACAGATCACCGACCATTTAGAATCCCACCGTACCTTCTCAGCTATGCAATCTGGTTTCAGAGCTGGTGACGGGTGCACCTCAGCCACGCTCAAGGTCCTAAACGACATCATAACCCGCCATCGATAAGAGACATTACTGTGCAGCCGTCTTCACTGACCTGGCCAAGGCTTTTGACTCTGTCAATCACCCCATTCTTATCGGCAGAGTCAGCAGCCTTGGTTTCTCAAATGATTGCCTCGCCTGGTTCACCAACTACTTCTCTGATAAGAGTTCAGTGTGTCAAATCGGAGGGACTGTTGTCTGGACCTCTGGCAGTCCCTATGGGGGTGCCACAGGGTTAAATTCTCAGGCCGACTCTCTTCTCTGTATACATCAATGATGTCACACTTGCTGCTGGTGATTCTCTGATCCACCTCTACGCAGACGACACCATTCTGTCTCTGCTAGGTAAAGCACCACCTTATCTCAGCTCACTGGTCACCATAGCAGCACCCACCCGTAGCACGCGCTGCAGCAGGTATAATTCACTGGTCACCCCAAAAGCCAATTCTTCCTTTGGCCGCCTCTCCTTCCAGTTCTCTGCTGCCAATGACTGGAACGAACTGCAAAAAAAATCACTGAAGCTGGAGACTCACATCTCCCTCACTAACTTTACACTCCAGCTGTCAGAGCAGCTCACAGATCACTGCACCTGTACATAGTGCACCTGTACATAGCCCATCTGTAAATAGCCCATCGAACTACCTCATCCCCATACTGTTATTTATTTATTTAGCTCCTTTGCACCCCAGTATCTCTACTTTCACATTCATCTTCTGCACATCTATCACCAGTGTTTAATTGCTATAATGTAATTATTTCGCCACCATGGCCTATTTATCCCTTATCTTACCTCATTTGCACTCACTGTATATAGACTTTTTCTCTATTGTGTTATTGACTGTATGTTTGTTTATTCCATGTGTAACTCTGTGTTGTTGTTTGTGTTGCACTGCTTTGCTTTATCTTGGCCAGGCCGCAGTTGAAAATGAGAACTTGTTCTCAACTAGCTTACCTGGTTAAATATATATATTTTAAACACACTCTGTGTCTCTCTTGCTCTCTCTCTCTCTCTGAACAAAGTGTTCTCGTGGGTTTTGCTTGCATCTCCTACCTTCAGTTCTAGTGCAGCGTTGGGTCCCATGTAGAGCAGCAGACAGTGCAGGGCAGCCAGGCGTTGAGCGTCAGGTCTCCTGTGGCTACAGCACAGAGCATACAGACATCATGACTACGACATAAACAGAGGAGTGTACCATCACTATAATACTCAATGCTGCAGTACCTTCTACATGCAGTAAGCATGAAATACACACTCCAACACTCAAGACCATTTTCCATTCAACAATGGATTGAGCTATATTGTATTCTATGTTATTCTATTCCATTCTATTCCATTCTATTCTATTCCATTCTATTCTATTCCATTCCATTCCATTCTATTCCATTCTATTCCATTCTATTCCATTCCATTCTATTCTAGTCCATTCTATTCCATTCTATTCCATTATATTCTAGTCCATTCTACCTGCAGTGCAGTAGGTCCATTAGGAAGGAGGGGTTGAGGTCTACAGTGTACATCCTGCCTGTGTTCAGATCCAGCAGAGAGGACTCGGGTAGAGACAACACCACACTGTCTGATCCCAACACACCCAGCTCTGCATCAACACCTGTAACACAGTTATACTGAGGCCATCATCAACACAGTTATACTGAGGCCATCATCAACACCTGTAACACAGTTATACTGGGGCCATCATCAACACCTGTAACACAGTTACACTGGGGCCATCATCAACACCTGTAACACAGTTATACTGGGGCCATCATCAACACAGCTATACTGGGGCCATCATCAACACCTGTAACACAGTTATACTGGGGCCATCATCAACACCTGTAACACAGTTATACTGGGGCAATCATCAAGACCTGTAACACAGTTACACTGGGGCCATCATCAACACCTGTAACACAGTTATACTGGGGCCATCATCAACACCTGTAACACAGTTATACTGGGGCCATCATCAACACCTGTAACACAGTTACACTGGGGCCATCATCAACACAGTTACACTGGGGCCATCATCAACACAGTTACACTGGGGCCATCATCAACACAGTTACACTGGGGCCATCATCAACACAGTTACACTGGGGCCATCATCAACACAGTTACACTGGGGCCATCATCAACACAGTTATACTGAGGCCATCATCAACACCTGTAACACAGTTATACTGGGGCCATCATCAACACCTGTAACACAGTTATACTGGGGCCATCATCAACACCTGTAACACAGTTATACTGGGGCCATCATCAACACCTGTAACACAGTTATACTGGGGCCATCATCAACACCTGTAACACAGTTATACTGGGGCCATCATCAACACCTGTAACACAGTTATACTGGGGCCATCGTCAACACCTGTAACACAGTTATACTGGGGCCATCGTCAACACCTGTAACACAGTTATACTGGGGCCATCATCAACACAGTTACACTGGGGCCATCATCAACACCTGTAACACAGTTATACTGGGGCCATCATCAACACCTGTAACACAGTTACACTGGGGCCATCATCAACACCTGTAACACAGTTATACTGGGGCCATCATCAACACAGTTATACTGGGGCCATCATCAACACATGTAACACAGTTATACTGGGGCCATCATCAACACCTGTAACACAGTTACACTGGGGCCATCATCAACACAGTTACACTGGGGCCATCATCAACACAGTTACACTGGGGCCATCATCAACACAGTTACACTGAGGCCATCATCAACACAGTTACACTGAGGCCATCATCAACACCTGTAACAGTTACACTGAGGCCATCATCAACACCTGTAACAGTTACACTGAGGCCATCATCAACACAGTTACACTGAGGCCATCATCAACACCTGTAACAGTTACACTGAGGCCAGTTTAACAAACACACACTTGGGCTGCATCTGAAATGACTCCCTATTCCTCATATAGTCCACTTCTGTCGGTAACCAGGGTCGTGTTCATAGACACGTAATGGAGTGAAACACAGAGGTGTCTCAACCGTTAAAAACTCTATTTCCTTTTCCATTGCAAAACAATTGGCTACGGTGTGTCCTGATGAACATGCCCCAGGTCTAGCCTTACCTGAGAGGAAGAGGCTGTGGCAGAGCAGCTCCTGTTGCCTGGTGTTGATGCAGTGCAGGAAGTGACCAGACAGGTAGACTACCACGTAGTAACCTGGGCAGAGAACAGCAGGCTAGTCTACATTTATTCATCAGCTATCTTGGACAAGCCTCAAATGTTTTTGGTTGGTTTATTTGTTTGTTCTCTTGTGTAAATGTCTACTGTACAATAACAATAAACATCTTATCACAAATAACTCCTAAAACCACTTCCTCAGTCCCAAGTAGAAGTAGCACTATCAGGGGCTGTGATAGGATGGATGGGCTGTGTGGGAGTGTTCCAGCAGGTTCTGAAGGGGTTGTGATAGGATGGATGGGCTGTGTGGGAGTGTTCTAGCAGGTTCTGAAGGGGTTGTGATAGGATGGATGGGCTGTATGGGAGTGTTCCAGCAGGTTCTGAAGGGGCTGTGATAGGATGGATGGGCTGTGTGGGAGTGTTCCAGCAGGTTCTGAAGGGGTTGTGATAGGATGGATGGGCTGTGTGGGAGTGTTCCAGTAGGTTCTGAAGAGGTTGTGATAGGATGGATGGGCTGTGAGAGTGTTCCAGCAGGTACTGAAGGGGTTGTGATAGGATGGATGGGCTGTGTGGGAGTGTTCCAGCAGGTACTGAAGGGGTTGTGATAGGATGGATGGGCTGTGTGGGAGTGTTCCAGTAGGTTCTGAAGAGGTCGTGATAGGATGGATGGGCTGTGAGAGTGTTCCAGCAGGTACTGAAGGGGCTGTGATAGGATGGATGGGCTGTGTGGGAGTGTTCCAGCAGGTTCTGAAGGGGGATGGGCTGTATGGGAGTGTTCTAGCAGGTTCTGAAGGGGCTGTGATAGGATGGATGGGCTGTGAGAGTGTTCCAGCAGGTACTGAAGGTGTTGTGATAGGATGGATGGGCTGTGTGGGAGTGTTCCAGCAGGTTCTGAAGGGGCTGTGATAGGATGGATGGGCTGTGTGGGAGTGTTCCAGCAGGTTCTGAAGGGGTTGTGATAGGATGGATGGGCTGTATGGGAGTGTTCCAGCAGGTACTGAAGGGGTTGTGATAGGATGGATGGGCTGTGTGGGAGTGTTCCAGTAGGTTCTGAAGAGGTTGTGATAGGATGGATGGGCTGTGTGGGAGTGTTCCAGTAGGTTCTGAAGGGGTTGTGATAGGATGGATGGGCTGTGTGGGAGTGTTCCAGCAGGTTCTGAAGGGGGATGGGCTGTATGGGAGTGTTCTAGCAGGTTCTGAAGGGGCTGTGATAGGATGGATGGGCTGTGAGAGTGTTCCAGCAGGTACTGAAGGTGTTGTGATAGGATGGATGGGCTGTGTGGGAGTGTTCCAGCAGGTTCTGAAGGGGTTGTGATAGGATGGATGGGCTGTGTGGGAGTGTTCCAGTAGGTTCTGAAGGGGTTGTGATAGGATGGATGGGCTGTGTGGGAGTGTTCCAGTAGGTTCTGAAGAGGTTGTGATAGGATGGATGGGCTGTGAGAGTGTTCCAGCAGGTACTGAAGGGGTTGTGATAGGATGGATGGGCTGTGTGGGAGTGTTCCAGCAGGTACTGAAGGGGGATGGGCTGTATGGGAGTGTTCCAGCAGGTTCTGAAGGGGTTGTGATAGGATGGATGGGCTGTGTGAGAGTGTTCCAGCAGGTTCTGAAGGGGTTGTGATAGGATGGATGGGCTGTGTGAGAGTGTTCCAGTAGGTTCTGAAGGGGTTGTGATAGGATGGATGGGCTGTGTGGGAGTGTTCCAGTAGGTTCTGAAGGGGTTGTGATAGAATGGATGGGCTGTGTGGGAGTGTTCCAGTAGGTTCTGAAGGGGTTGTGATAGGATGGATGGGCTGTGTGGGAGTGTTCCAGTAGGTTCTGAAGGGGTTGTGATAGGATGGATGGGCTGTGAGAGTGTTCCAGTAGGTTCTGAAGGGGTTGTGATAGGATGGATGGGCTGTGTGAGAGTGTTCCAGTAGGTTCTGAAGGGGTTGTGATAGGATGGATGGGCTGTGTGGGAGTGTTCCAGTAGGTTCTGAAGGGGTTGTGATAGGATGGATGGGCTGTGAGAGTGTTCCAGCAGGTACTGAAGGGGTTGTGATAGGATGGATGGGCTGTGTGGGAGTGTTCCAGTAGGTACTGAAGGGGTTGTGATAGGATGGATGGGCTGTGTGAGAGTGTTCCAGTAGGTTCTGAAGGGGTTGTGATAGGATGGATGGGCTGTGTGGGAGTGTTCCAGTAGGTACTGAAGGGGTTGTGATAGGATGGATGGGCTGTGTGAGAGTGTTCCAGTAGGTTCTGAAGGGGTTGTGATAGGATGGATGGGCTGTGTGGGAGTGTTCCAGTAGGTACTGAAGGGGTTGTGATAGGATGGATGGGCTGTGTGGGAGTGTTCCAGTAGGTTCGGAAGGGGTTGTGATAGGATGGATGGGCTGTGTGGGAGTGTTCCAGTAGGTTCTGAAGGAGCTGTGATAGGATGGACAGATCTGAGACAGATGTGTTGACTGACCTATAGGGAGGAAGAGAGGGAGGAGATCTGTACTACATGGACTAGGGGTGCCATCCAGAGCCACTGAGAACGTTTTACTGCAGCCTGTAGAGGGCAGAGAGGCTCTGGTAGATTACAATGTACAACTTGAAACTTAGAAGAACTTAGGATTTTCCCTGACGGAACTTAATTAGTCATTTGTGAATAATGTATGGAACTAATGTAACATGGTAAGACGTATAATACTGAACCTCTGTGCACCAGGACTATGGTGTATGTGATCTCCTGGTTGACACAAGCAGGCTGGCTGTAACACACACACATACTCCCTGCAATCAACAGTAAGGAGCAGGTATTAAAACAACCAATTACACTCTAACAACAAATTAATACAAAGAAGAAGAAGAAGCAGAACCAGAAAAAGAAGAAGAAGCAGAACCAGAAGAACCAGAAGAAGAAGAAGCAGAACCAGAAGAACCAGAAGAAGAAGAAGCAGAACCAGAAGAACCAGAAGAAGAAGAAGCAGAACCAGAAGAACCAGAAGAAGAAGAAGCAGAACCAGAAGAACCAGAAGAAGAAGAAGCAGAACCAGAAGAAGAAGCAGAACCAGAAGAAGCAGAAGAAGCAGAACCAGAAGAAGCAGAACCAGAAGAACCAGAAGAAGAAGAAGCAGAACCAGAAGAACCAGAAGAAGAAGAAGCAGAACCAGAAGAACCAGAAGAAGAAGAAGCAGAACCAGAAGAAGAAGCAGAACCAGAAGAACCAGAAGAAGCAGAACCAGAACCAGAAGAAGCAGAAGAAGCAGAACCAGAAGAAGCAGAAGAAGCAGAACCAGAACCAAAAGAAGCAGAAGAAGCAGAACCAGAAGAAGCAGAACCAGAACCAGAAGAAGCAGAAGAAGCAGAACCAGAAGAAGCAGAACCAGAACCAGAAGAAGCAGAAGAAGCAGAACCAGAAGAAGCAGAAGAAGCAGAAGCAGAACCAGAAGAAGCAGAAGAAGCAGAACCAGAAGAAGCAGAACCAGAACCAGAAGAAGCAGAAGAACCAGAAGAAGCAGAAGAAGCAGAACCAGAACCAGAAGAAGCAGAAGAAGCAGCACCAGAAGAAGAAGAAGCAGAACCAGAACCAGAAGAAGCAGAAGAAGCAGAACCAGAACCAGAAGAAGCAGAAGAAGCAGCACCAGAAGAAGAAGAACCAGAAGAAGCAGAAGAAGCAGAACCAGAAGAAGCAGAACCAGAACCAGAAGAAGCAGAAGAAGCAGAACCAGAAGACGCAGAACCAGAACCAGAAGAAGCAGAAGAAGCAGAACCAGAAGAAGCAGAACCAGAACCAGAAGAAGCAGAACCAGAACCAGAAGAAGCAGAAGAAGCAGAACCAGAAGAAGCAGAACCAGAAGCAAAAGAAGCAGAACCAGAAGAAGCAGAAGAAGCAGAACCAGAAGAAGCAGAACCAGAACCAGAAGAAGCAGAACCAGAAGAAGCAGAACCAGAAGCAAAAGAAGCAGAACCAGAAGAAGCAGAAGAAGCAGAACCAGAAGAAGCAGAACCAGAACCAGAAGAAGCAGAAGAAGCAGAACCAGAAGAAGCAGAAGAAGCAGAACCAGAAGAAGAAGAAGCAGAACCAGAAGAAGAAGAAGCAGAACCAGAAGAAGCAGAACCAGAAGAACCAGAAGAACCAGAAGAAGCAGCACCAGAAGAAGAACCAGAAGAAGAAGCAGAAGGATAGCATTTTAACAATGTGGTATTGATTGGGGTCTTATTAAAAGCAACAGTGTTTTATTGGTTGAATCTTGAATGTCATTTTGAATAAGTAGCACAGTGAAGTGATTATGATCCTGGCCCCGGGCCGTCGTCAACCATCTTTAGATTTGATAGGCCTTTCAAAGAAACACTCATTATTTTTACGATTGGGAAGCCTGCAGCATTTCCAATTGTGCAGCTTGACTAATGCAATCTTGAGAATTGAGAAGTTGTATTAAATCTGGGCTCTGTGAAGGGAGTGTGATTGTGCTGGTGGTGGACTGAACTGTCCATTGATCAAGGAGTGACACAGTTCATCTAGATCACAGTAGCTACAGCACTTACCCTCTGTTTCCATTCACGTCCCATGTCAAACAAAAAGTCATGACAAACTCAATGAAAGAGGAATGTTCTCCGAGCATAGAACATTATCAACACAGTACAGTACGGAGGTCAATCAGTTTATGTTCAACCAAAACCTGCCTGTGATATTGGTGATCACCACCATCCTCATCTCCTCCCGTTCCTGCTGCGTCTCTTGGTGATGGTTAAAGCCCAGGTTAACAAACCTAGGAGGTCAAACACACAAGGTGTTATCCATACAGCATGACGAGAAATGTCTGAATATTGATGAACTGTTTTCAGGAAATACACAGTTTAGCTGAAAAGTTATCTTATTTCATTTCACTTTTCATTCTGACCTCATACAGCTGAAAGGGTTAGAGGGCACCTCCAGTACGAGCTCAAACTGTCAGAAAGAGGAAGCGTTAAGTAGCCTGACCTGAAATCAAACACTACCCATGAAGTGTTCCTGATTGAATGATTTCTGCTGCTAAGTCTCACCAAGGTCTCACAGTTGTGGTCATGGCCATGGCCGAATTGAACACATTTCAGCACAGCTTTTTCCTGACAGAGAAAGAAGGGAGGTCGTTATTGCGTTATCAGGAGGAATTTCTGCATTCTTCTTCACAATTCAAAAGAAACAGAGCATGTTAGTTTAAGGTGTTGTTGCCCAGGTCAGAGCCTACAGTGTGTTACCTACAGCACCAGTCTAAAGTCTGGACACACCTACTCATTCAAGGGTCTTTCTGTATTTTTATTATTTTCTACGTTGTAGAATAATAGTGAAGACATCAACACTATGAAATAACACATATGGAATCATGTAGTAACCAAATAAGTGTTAAACAAATCCAAATATATTTTATATTTGAGATTCTTTAAAGTAGCCACCCTACTTTGGTTTGTGCTTAATGGGGACTATCATTTGTTTTTCAACAGGACAATGACCCAACACACCTCCAGGCTGGGTAAGTGCTATTTGACCAAGGAGAGTGATGAAGTGCTGCATCAGATGACCTGGCTCTCCACAATCACCCGACCTCTACCCAATTGAGATGGTTTGGGATGAGTTGGACCGCAGAGTGAAGGAAAAGCAGCCAACAAGTGCTCAACATATGTTGGAACTCCTTCAAGACTGTTGTAAAAGCATTCCAGGTGAAGCTGGTTGAGAGAATGCCAGTAGTGCAAAGCTGTCATCAAGGCAAAGGCTGGCTACTTTGAAGAATCTCAAATATAAAATATATTTTTATTTGTTTAACACTTTTTTGGTTACTACATGATTCATGATGTGTTATTTGATAGTGTTGATGTCTTCACTATTATTCTACAATGTAGAAAATAGTAAAAATAAAGAAAAACCCTTGAATGAGTAGGTGTGTCCAGACTTTAGACTGGTACTGTATATATGGTATGTTACCCTGTGTGTGAGGTAGAAGAGTCTCTGTGTCTGGCTGTCCCACTGGACCCAGCTGAACTCCTCTGCCACCCTGTCTTTGGCCAGGCACTCTGGGTTCAACATCACCTGTTAGAACACCAGTCAACAGGAAGTGATGTCACTACGGAACAGTTGTATTCAATTCCAGCTCTCTATAGTCTGTGACAGTGTTTCTTACCACTCTGTAACCCTCTTGTTTGACCAGCATCACATGGAGCTGCTCCACATCTGAAAGGTCAAAGGTCAAAGTTCAAAGCCTAAACCCTGAAAGGCCCAGTGGCCCTACCCTCCCAAAAACAGAGAACAGTGTCATCTAATGTCTTTGTACTATCATAATTAAAAGCTGTGACCCTCAGAGATTCGACACCACTTCACTTCCCAGATACTCACAGCCATCTTCTGCTACCAGCAGCAGGTGACTCTCCAGCACGGAGTCCCTCTCTGTGTCTGGATGGAGGAACTGTATGAAACCAAAGATGACTGGTTAACATTCTTCGTAGTAGACCCAGGTTATAGCACATTGTTACATCCATGTAATAACAACCGAGGGGAAGCTTACTGTAATAGGTGTAACTGATAAGAGTACAGTAGAGCCCAAGTACAAAACAATAGAGCTCTATACCTGAACTCTGACCCGGCAGTCGACAGCCTTCAGGACCTTAGTGTTGTTAATGGGATGGATCTCAATGAGGAGGGTCAGACATTGTGAAACTAGGAGTAGACAATTGAAAGGTGTTATATATGGTAATGATTAACTTCACTGACCTGAAACAGCAGAAAACTGCTTCAGTGCCTGTGCTGCCCTTGTGATCACTGCTGCTCATTCCAACACACACAGGTGACCGATATAGTGCGGCCTACAGCCAATAGTTGTGTACAGTTTGAACCTGTCGTGTAGACTACACTTGAAACACTTAAAAACCTGTGGTGCATGTGTGGATAGATACTTCATAACATCCTGAATGTTACCCATCTGACTATTAGAGTTGTAGTGAATACAGCCACAGGTCTGTCTCCCTAAAGGCTCAGAGAGAACCAGGATATAGCTTACCACTTCCCTCTTCATAACATCCTGAATGTTACCCATCTGACTATTAGAGTTGTAGTGAATACAGCCACGGGTCTGTCTCCCTAAAGGCTCAGAGAGAACCAGAGGGAAACAGAGAGCTAGTTATCAGCAGGATATAGCTTACCACTTCCCTCTTCATAACATCCTGAATGTTACCCATCTGACTATTAGAGTTGTAGTGAATACAGCCACGGGTCTGTCTCCCTAAAGGCTCAGAGAGAACCAGGATATAGCTTACCACTTCCCTCTTCATAACATACTGTAGATTTACATGGTTTTCTGTCCAGTTGCATTTCTCTAATCTTCAGCTTCTGTGTTTGTTTGTATCAGAGTTGGGAGGTGTGTGTGTCAGTGTGTGTGTGTGTGTGTGTGTGTGTATGTGGGGCAGGGGGGGGGGGGGGGGGGGGGGGTCGAGCCAAGGGGAGACAGGTACCTGGTCTGAGGCGCTCCTCTGTTCTTGTCCTCTGTGCCAAACTGACCGCTAAAAATGAGATTAAAAGACAAGTATGTGAGGTGATGTGGGTTCAGTGACGTGACTTCAATACAATGGCTCTTGGCTGTCGGCTCAGTCACAAGACATTGTTCCTCTCTCGTGATGATAAGATTCTCCCACGGGGTGATCACAATCTTGGACTGGAAATGTCAGTAGACTGTATGTAGGAAAACCTGTATCTAGTCTAACACTGACACACTAGGGGAGGAGACACTGGCTCAACACTTTAGTGAGGATCCTTGTTTCACTGTCTGTGTGTCTTTGTACTACGCATGTGTGTCACATAGAATTAGAATACCATGGATTCTAGAGTTTTATCTGTTCTACACCATAGAATTAGAATACCATGGATTCTAGAGTTTTATCTGTTCTACACCATAGAATACCATGGATTCTAGAGTTATCTGTTCTACACCATAGAATTAGAATACCATGGATTCTAGAGTTATCTGTTCTACACCATAGAATTAGAATACCATGGATTCTAGAGTTTTATCTGTTCTACACCATAGAATTAGAATACCATGGATTCTAGAGTTTTATCTGTTCTACACCATAGAATTAGAATACCATGGATTCTAGAGTTTTATCTGTTCTACACCATAGAATACCATGGATTCTAGAGTTATCTGTTCTACACCATAGAATTAGAATACCATGGATTCTAGAGTTTTATCTGTTCTACACCATAGAATACCATGGATTCTAGAGTTATCTGTTCTACACCATAGAATTAGAATACCATGGATTCTAGAGTTTTATCTGTTCTACACCATAGAATTAGAATATCATGGATTCTAGAGTTTTATCTGTTCTACACCATAGAATTAGAATACCATGGATTCTAGAGTTATCTGTTCTACACCATAGAATTCAATAGAACAATTAAAGTATCTCTATGTTCTACACATTCTATTTCTAAGTCCATGAACAGGTCCTTACCCAGCAGAGTCTCCTCCTTATTCAGAGAACAGCTGCTGACACACACCTGCTTGTCAAATGTGTAGAGGAGCTGTGAAGAGAGGAGAGAGGGGTTAGGGGAGAGGTGAGAGGGGTAAGGGGACAGGGGTTAGGGGACAGGGGTTAGGGGTAAGGGGACAGGGGAGAGGGGTTAGGGCCCATGATGAACACTACAAACAGCTGGTGGTGATCAGGCAGTGTACTAGGAGTAACCTCACATTCCATTAAGACTATGGACTGGCATATATACACATACTCACCCACTCACTCACTCTTATTGTCACACACTCACAGTCAAACACACACAGTCACACACACACCCACACAGAGGAAGCTCTACCTTATTCAGTCTGGTATTGGGGTCGTATTTCCCGATCCTGGTGGTCCCTGTTTCCCCCTGAGAGATGAGAGGAGGGAGGAGGAAAGCCATTACGGCTCATAATGACTGTGTGTGTGTGTGTGTGTGTGTAATGACCTATACTTATGCCCATGACATCTCAGCTGTCTATGTGGGGCTTAACACTCCCTCACAGTCTGAGGATACTTTATGAACAACTCTATGTTATAAAGAAACGGAATACCTCTTAACCAGTAGCTCTTAACCAGTAGCTCTTAACCAGTAGCTCTTAACCAGTAGCTCTTAACCAGTAGCTCTTAACCAGTAGCTCTTAACCAGTATCTTATTCAGCTGCAGGGGTCTGTCATGAGTCTTTGGGCTTCTATTTGGAGCCTACGTCCCAGATCCCCATGGGCCCTGGTCAAAAGTAGTGCACTATAGGGAATAGGGTGCCATTGGGATGCTGCACTATAGGGAATAGGGTGCCATTGGGATGCTGCACTATAGGGTATAGGGTGCCATTGGGATGCTGCACTATAGGGAATAGGGTGCCATTGGGATGCTGCACTATAGGGTATAGGGTGCCATTGGGATGCTGCACTATAGGGAATAGGGTGTCATTGGGATGCTGCACTATAGGGTATAGGGTGCCATTGGGATGCTGCACTATAGGGTATAGGGTGCCATTGGGCTGCTGCACTATAGGGTATAGGGTGCCATTGGGCTGCTGCACTATAGGGTATAGGGTGCCATTGGGCTGCTGCACTATAGGGTATAGGGTGCCATTGGGATGCACCCTAGACAGAGAGAATGTCCCCACCACAATCCCGAAGAGCACACTGTTGGTTATGTGTGGAACGTCACGCTTGACATACCCATTATAATGCTATGTGAATGCCCCTTGCCCAGTGTCCACTTACTTTCCAGGAGTAGAGGACTCCTCCATCCCTTTCAATGTTGAGGATCCGAGTGTCAACGATCCCTGAGTATTCTGTAGTGGAAAAAATACATTTTGCCATTACATGTGTCACTACTATCATGGTATTTGTCACACATTGTCACCTTGTGCGTAAAGGCACAAAGTATACGTTTTGGATATCGGTCGAGCGATACAACCAGATAGCTCTTACCTTTGATCATTCCTACAGTCGCCTCTTTCTTAAATATACTTGACACCACATCCTGCTGCAAATCGAAAGTTGCGCTTAGTTGCAACATGTGTGCGGTTGACCTCCTCCACAACTTACTGATTTCCACGTCTATTATGCATCAAACACTTATGAAGAAATGCCTTCAATTAGAGCCTCCGCGATTTCACACTATCCGGAAGACGCCATCCCTATAGCCTGAAGTTACAACTTGACATACAATGCAGCATCATGTGATAGTTGTAAATAACGTTGTGATGATAGTCCAGTAGCCGTTTAAGCAGTGTTTTACGCACCGAAAACAAAGCAGAAGGCGTGATTTGAAAGGGAATCACTTCCCTTAAGATCTGCAGCCATACAGTAATTTACTCAACTTCACACCGAACAATATTCACAGCTCGCTGTGCCCTCTTCATAGAGCCCTCCCTCTCGGGTCAGACAGCGGAGACGCCCGCTCTGATAGGCCGGACAAGCGATCACTCCGGTGGCTCAGACTATCTCTCCGCCTTTGCTGCCTGCCTGGGCTGGGTGTCACCTGATTATGGACGACATATAAAATCAAGGAATGGAGGTGCTGTGCGACCACCAGAGGGTAAAACATACACAAACACAGAAGGCTATTTATTTAACATTCACAACAGCCTACTTTATCTTCGTTTTGCTATGTTGGTGTCTTTGTGTCCCTCATGCATTGTATCCTATTATTGAAAAGGTTACCCCATTGACCATTAAATCTACTAGTTTTAGCGCTATGTAATACTACCTGACAATAAATTAGGCTAGTTATATCAGCACTGTCTCAAGTTCGATTTTCATCAAATCTGCAACCTAGCTTTGTACCCACACGGTGGCGGTAGTGTATAGAAAACCTAATGCACTGTTCTGAATGAACATTGTTCTGAATGAACCTACAGTAGCTTGTTTATTAATTTATTTAACCTTTACTTAACTAGGCAAGTCAGTTAAGAACAAATTCTTATTTGCAATGACTGCCTACCAAACCTCTAACCCGGATGACGCTGGGCCAATTGTGCGCCGCCCTATGGGACTCCCAATCACGGCCGGTGGTGATACAGCCTGGAATCCAACCAGGATCTGTAGTGACTCCTCTCTCTAGCACTTAGTATACATTTCAAATGGAAACGTGTAAAACTGCTCAGATTATTAGGTATTGCATCAGCTACAACTACTGAGATACCATCAACATGACTCTAGACACATTATAACTGAGTTACCATCAACATGACACATTATAACTGAGTTACCATCAACATGACTCTAGACACATTATAACTGAGTTACCATCAACATGACTCTAGACACATTATAACTGATATACCATCAACATGACTCTAGACACATTATAACTGAGTTACCATCAACATGACTCTAGACACATTATAACTGAGTTACCATCAACATGACACATTATAACTGAGTTACCATCAACATGACTCTAGACACATTATAACTGATATACCATCAACATGACTCTAGACACATTATAACTGATATACCATCAACATGACTCTAGACACATTATAACTGAGTTACCATCAACATGACTCTAGACACATTATAACTGAGTTACCATCAACATGACTCTAGACACATTATAACTGAGTTACCATCAACATGACTCTAGACACATTATAACTGAGTTACCATCAACATGACTCTAGACACATTATAACTGAGTTACCATCAACATGACTCTAGACACATTATAACTGATATACCATCAACATGACTCTAGACACATTATAACTGAGTTACCATCAACATGACTCTAGACACATTATAACTGAGTTACCATCAACATGACTCTAGACACATTATAACTGAGTTACCATCAACATGACTCTAGACACATTATAACTGAGTTACCATCAACATGACTCTAGACACATTATAACTGATATACCATCAACATGACTCTAGACACATTATAACTGAGTTACCATCAACATGACTCTAGACACATTATAACTGAGTTACCATCAACATGACTCTAGACACATTATAACTGATATACCATCAACATGATTCTAGACACATTATAACTGATATACCATCAACATGACTCTAGACACATTATAACTGAGTTACCATCAACATGACTCTAGACACATTATAACTGAGTTACCATCAACATGACTCTAGACACATTATAACTGAGTTACCATCAACATGACTCTAGACACATTATAACTGAGTTACCATCAACATGACTCTAGACACATTATAACTGAGTTACCATCAACATGACTCTAGACACATTATAACTGAGTTACCATCAACATGACTCTAGACACATTATAACTGAGTTACCATCAACATGACTCTAGACACATTATAACTGAGTTACCATCAACATGACTCTAGACACATTATAACTGATATACCATCAACATGACTCTAGACACATTATAACTGAGTTACCATCAACATGATTCTAGACACATTATAACTGAGTTACCATCAACATGACTCTAGACACATTATAACTGAGTTACCATCAACATGACTCTAGACACATTATAACTGATATACCATCAACATGACTCTAGACACATTATAACTGATATACCATCAACATGACTCTAGACACATTATAACTGAGTTACCATCAACATGACAAATTATAACTGAGTTACCATCAACATGACTCTAGACACATTATAACTGAGATACCATCAACATGACTCTAGACACATTATAACTGAGTTACCATCAACATGACTCATATAATGTCCAATTATCTTACAGTAATTAACATCCTCTTCCTGGTGTATGGTTGACTTCCTGGGAGGTCCTAGAGACGGCCCTGGGAGTGTACATTGTTGTAGTTTCCTGTAGGCACAGGTCTAGGATCAGCTTGTGTACCTACAGTGTATAGAAGTGATGGTGAGTGTATCTACAATGGTCCGTACCTGCATTGGACATGGCTTCATTCTATTGTTGAGCTGGTGTGACTCAGTAATGACTGGTACTCACTGTGCATGTGGGGAATGTTGGTTTTGTAGATTTTGTGAGTCAATGTCCTCATTAGGAGGGAATTTATTTGAATTGAACTATGACTGGACATACTGTCAGTGTGAGTTTCCTTACCGCCAAGCCTTCATACCAGACCAGTGTGTTTCAGGCTTTGATACATCCCTGTCTGTATAAGGAATAGGGTGCCATTTAGGGAATAGGAATGCATTTAGGGAATAGGAATGCATTTAGGGAATAGGGTGCCATTTAGGGAATAGGAATGCATTTAGGGAATAGGAATGCATTTAGGGAATAGGGTGCCATTTAGGGAATAGGGTGTCATTTAGGGAATAGGGTGCCATTTAGGGAATAGGGTGTCATTTAGGGAATAGGGTGCCATTTAGGGAATAGGGGGCCATTTAGGGAATAGGGGGCCATTTAGGGAATAGGGAGCCATTTAGGGAATAGGATGCCATTTAGGGAATAGGGTGCCATTTAGGGAATAGGGTGCCATTTAGGGAATAGGGTGCCATTTAGGGAATACGGTGCCATTTAGGGAATAGGGTGCCATTTAGGGAATACGGTGCCATTTAGGGAATAGGGTGCCATTTAGGGAATAGGATGCTATTTAGGGAATAGTGTCACACCCTGGCCTTAGTATTTTGTGTTTTCTTTATTATTTTGGTCAGGCCAGGGTGTGACATGGGTTTATTATGTGGTGTGTTTTGTCTAGGGTTTTTTTGTAGGTTATGGGATTGTGGTTTAATGAAGTAGTCTAGGTTAGTCTATGGTTGCCTAGAGTGGTTCTCAATCAGAGGCAGGTGTTTATCGTTGTCTCTGATTGGGAACCATATTTAGGCAGCCATATTCTTTGAGTGTTTGGTGGGTGATTGTTTCCTGTCTCTGTTGCACCAGATAGGGCTGTTTCGGTTTTTCACGGTTATTGTTTTTGTATATTGTTTGTATTTTTCATCTTTTATTAAAGACGTTTATGAATAACCACGCTGCATTTTGGTCCTCCTCTCTTTCGATAGAAGAAAACCGTAACAAATAGGATGCCATTTAGGGAATAGGGTGCCATTTAGGGAATAGGGTGCCATTTAGGGAACAGGATGCCATTTAGGGAATAGGATGCCATTTAGGGAATAGGGTGCCATTTAGGGAATAGGGTGCCATTTAGGGAATAGGGTGCCATTTAGGGAATAGGATGCCATTTAGGGAATAGGGTGCCATTTAGGGAATAGGGTGCCATTTAGGGAATAGGATGCTCTTTAGGGAATAGGATGCCATTTAGGGACATGGGTGCTCTTTAGGGAATAGGGTGCCATTTAGGGAATAGGGTGCCATTTAGGGAATAGGATGCCATTTAGGGAATAGGGTGCCATTTAGGGAATAGGGTGCCATTTAGGGACATGGGTGCTCTTTAGGGAATAGGGTGCTCTTTAAGGAATATGGTGCCATTTAAGATGCAAACCTAGAACCGTACAGTTGTCATTCATAACATGCACTTGACCTTTCATTCAACCTCTGTTGAACGTTCTAAAAATATTGCTCAGTTTGATGAAAACCAAAATCTCTGCATTTCAAGCAGATGTGTGTTCACTGTTCATAGAAGACTAGAGAGACCAAAGTCTCCTCTGACCCAGAGACCAACACACCCCATATGAGGTCGGTGATTCACAGCCTAACAACAGCTAACCCAGGAACAACACTGCTGCAGCCAACCAGACAGCGCTTCCTGAAGACAGGATAGTCTGTGGCGGCATCTAAAATGGCACCCTGTTCCCTATATAGTGCACTACTTTTTGATTAGGGCCCTATGTGCCCTCTGGTCAAAAGTAGTGTACTATATAGGGATCGTGGTGCTATTTCAGACACACTGTGGGTCTGGATTGAGGCATGGCGGCACCCATGCCACCACACCATCGCCATCCTCTCGACAGGGTGGGCACGTCGGGGTGGGGTAGGGTGGTGGGCACGTCGGGGTGGGGTAGGGTGGTGGGCACGTCGGGGTGGGGTAGGGGG
Source organism: Oncorhynchus mykiss (assembly GCF_057628025.1). NCBI lineage: Eukaryota > Metazoa > Chordata > Actinopteri > Salmoniformes > Salmonidae > Oncorhynchus > Oncorhynchus mykiss. The sequence continues at coordinate 464,283 of NW_028322095.1, forward strand.
TGGGCACGTCGGGGTGGGGTAGGGGGTGGGCACGTCGGGGTGGGTAGGGTGGTGGGCCCGTCGGGGTGGGGTAGGGTGGTGGGCACGTCGGGGTGGGGTAGAGGGTGGGCACGTCGGGGTGGGTAGGGTGGTGGGCACGTCGGGGTGGGGTAGGGGGGTGGGCACGTCTTTCTTTAGTTTGAGTTTTCAGTTCCATTATTGTTTGATGGATGGCCTGTTCCAGCTGGTTCTGTTCTGCCAGTGGGTTCTCATGTGTTTGTGTTTCTGTTCAGAACTGCGGTTCAGTTTCAGTCCGTGAGGGACTCTTCCTCCCATGGCCGTGCAGGACCTTGGAAAAACACAGAATACACACACATGGCTTACACGACACATGGCTCTCTCACACACACACACATACACACACACACACACACACACACACACACACACACACACACACACACACACACACACACACACACATGCGCACAAGGCTCACAAACACACACACAGATACATGCACACACAGGTCACAAACACACACACACAGATACACAGATACACACACACACACACACAGCTCTCACATATACAGGCCGGGGCAGCAATTATATGGAGGTTCTAAATCTGACAGAGGGACCGACCGCCTCCATCTGGCTCTCAGCAGAATGGGAGAGACAGTCGTGGTGGACGGGCCCCTGTTGTGTGTGTGTGTGTGTGTGTGTGTGTGTGTGTGTGTGTGTGTGTGTGGTGAAAATCAGAGAGTTAAGAATGAAACAGACATATGATTTAGGACAGACACAGGCAGCCTGGAGTCTGAGGGGTTGGTGTGGGTCACATAGAGGGTGTCACTATACACACACACACACACACACACACACACACACACACACACACACACACACACACACACATAGCACCCAATGCCACATAAGCCACAGCACCACTCCCTAAGCCCAATCCACACCCACGCTCCCACTACCCCTCTGTTTCTGTTCTTTGTGTGGGTGAATATGGACTCCCATGTTGTTTCTATTCTTTGTGTGGGTGAATATGGACTCCCATGTTGTTTCTGTTCTTTGTGTGGGTGAATATGGACTCCCATGTTGTTTCTGTTCTTTGTGTGGGTGAATATGGACTCCCATGTTGTTTCTGTTCTTTGTGTGGGTGAATATGGACTCCCATGTTGTTTCTGTTCTTTGTGTGGGTGAATATGGACTCCCATGTTGTTTCTGTTCTTTGTGTGGGTGAATATGGACTCCCATGTTGTTTCTGTTCTTTGTGTGGGTGAATATGGACTCCCATGTTGTTTCTGTTCTTTGTGTGGGTGAATATGGACTCCCATGTTGTTTTTATTCTTTGTGTGGGTGAATATGGACTCCCATTCTGTTTAGGTTTCCAAAATATGAACAAGAAAGGATTCTGTTCCAGAGGCCTCTGTCAACTCAAGGCACCTGGATTCAGTGAAGGTTAAGAGTGTTGCAGCCTCTTCCATCTCTCTTTCTGTCAACTCAAGGCACCTGGATTCAGTGAAGGTTAAGAGTGTTGCAGCCTCTTCCATCTCTCTTTCTGTCAACTCAAGGCACCTGGATTCAGTGAAGGTTAGGAGTGTTGCAGCCTCTTCCATCTCTCTTTCTGTCAACTCAAGGCACCTGGATTCAGTGAAGGTTAGGAGTGTTGCAGCCTATTCCATCTCTCTTTCTGTCAACTCAAGGCACCTGGATTCAGTGAAGGTTAGGAGTGTTGCAGCCTATTCCATCTCTCTTTCTGTCAACTCAAGGCACCTGGATTCAGTGAAGGTTAGGAGTGTTGCAGCCTCTTCCATCTCTTTGCTGACCGTTCTTCTATCTTTTGATAGTTCCAGAACCATTGATATTCCTACAGTCTTCTGTATCTGGTAGGGATATCATTTACAGAGAGCCCATACTGAACCCAGTGTGTCTCTGCGTTGACACATTGCATGTCTTTATGTTTGTACTGCAAGTATAGTGTAATTGATGTGTATATGGGTATAGTGTAATTGATGTGTATATAGGTATAGTGTAATTGATGTGTATATAGGTATAGTGTAATTTATGTGTATATAGGTATAGTGTAATTGATGTGTATATAGGTATAGTGTAATTGATGTGTATATAGGTATAGTGTAATTGATGTGTATATAGGTATAGTGTAATTGATGTGTATATAGGTATAGTGTAATTGATGTGTATATAGGTATAGTGTAATTGATGTGTATATAGGTATAGTGTAATTGATGTGTATATAGGTATAGTGTAATTGATGTGTATATAGGTATAGTGTAATTGATGTGTATATAGGTATAGTGTAATTGATGTGTATATAGGTATAGTGTAATTGATGTGTATATAGGTATAGTGTAATTGATGTGTATATAGGTATAGTGTAATTGATGTGTATATAGGTATAGTGTAATTGATGTGTATATAGGTATAGTGTAATTGATGTGTATATAGGTATAGTGTAATTGATGTGTATATAGGTATAGTGTAATTGATGTGTATATAGGTATAGTGTAATTGATGTGTATATAGGTATAGTGTAATTGATGTGTATATATGTATAGTGTAATTTATGTGTATATGGGTATAGTGTAATTGATGTGTATATAGGTATAGTGTAATTGATGTGTATATAGGTATAGTGTAATTGATGTGTATATAGGTATAGTGTAATTGATGTGTATATAGGTATAGTGTAATTGATGTGTATATAGGTATAGTGTAATTGATGTGTATATAGGTATAGTGTAATTGATGTGTATATAGGTATAGTGTAATTGATGTGTATATATGTATAGTGTAATTGATGTGTATATAGGTATAGTGTAATTGATGTGTATATAGGTATAGTGTAATTGATGTGTATATGGGTATAGTGTAATTGATGTGTATATAGGTATGGTGTAATTGGTGTATGAATAGTGTAATTTATTTTTCTATAGATACTGTACATTTGGAAAGTATTCAGACCCCTTGACTTTTTAGAAGAAAACAATTACGTTACAGCCTAATTAAAACAATTATTAAATCGTTTTTTCCCCTCATCAATCTACACACGATACCCCATAATGACAAAGAAAAAACAGGTTTATAGACATTTTTGAGAAAAAATGTATAACTAATGTATTATCAGATTTACAGAAGTATTCAGACCCTTTTCTCAGTACTTTGTTGAAGCATCTTTGGCAGCGATTACAGCCTCAATCCTTCTTGGGTATGACGATACAAGCTTGACACACCTGTATTTGGGGAGTTTCTCCCATTCCTCACTGCAGATCCTCTCAAGCTCTGCCAGATTGGATGGTGAGCATTGCGGCACAGCTATTTTCAGGTCTCTCCAGCGATGTTCGATCGGGTTCAAGTCAGGGCTCTGGCTGGGACACTCAATGACATTCAGAGACTTGTCCCGAAGCCACTCCTGCATTGTATTGGCTGTGTGCTTAGCATCGTTGTCCTGTTGGAAGGTGAACCTTCACCCCAGTCTGTGGTCCTGGCTTTTACTGAGGAGTGGCTTCCGTCTGGCCACTCTACCATAGAGGCCTGATTGATGAAGTGCTGCAGAGATGGTTTTCCTTCTGGAAGGTTCTCCCATCCCCGCAGAGGAACTCTAGAGCTCTGTCAGAGTGACCATCGGGACTTGGTCACCTCCCTGACCAAGGCCCTTCTCCCCTGATTGTTCAGTTTGGCCGGGCAGCCAGCTCTAGGAAGAGTCTGTGAGAGCTGTGTTCTGTGAGAGCTGTGTTCTGTGAGAGCTGTGTTCTCACAGACTGTGTTCTTGGGGACCTTCAACACTGCAGACATATTCCCCAGATCTGTGCCTCGACACAATCCTGTTTAGGAGCTCTACGGACAATTCCTTCCACCTCATGACTTGGTTTTTGCTCTGACATGCACTGTCACCTGTGGGACCTTATACAGACAGCTGTGTGCCTTTCCAAATCATGTCCAATCAATTGAATTTACCACAGGTGGACTCCAATCAAGTTGTAGAAACATCTCAAGGATGATCAATGGAAACAGGATGCACCTGAGCTCAATTTCGAATCACATAGCAAAAGGTCTGAATACTTATGTAAATACAATATTTCTGTTTTTTATTTTAAATAAATGATCAAACATTTCTAAAAGCCTGTTTTCGCTTTGTCATTATGGGGTAATGCGTGTAGATTGCTTTTTAATCAGTGTTAGAATAAGGGGTCAAGGGGTCTGAATACTTTCTGGCACTGTATTTATAAACTAGGTGGTTTGAGCCCTGAATGCTGATTGGCTGACAGCTGTGGTGTATCATACTGTATACCAGGGGTATGACAAAACATGTATTTTTGCTGCTTTAATTACGTCGGTAACCAGTTTATAATAGCAATAAGGCATCTCAGAGGTCGGTGGTATATGGCCAATATACCACAGCTAAGGGCTGTATCCAGACACTCCGCGTTGCGTCGTGCTTAAGACCAAGCCTTAGCCGTGGTATATTGGCCGTATACCACACCCCCTGGGGCCTGATTGCTTAAGTATAGTGTAATTGATGTTTATATAGATAGTGTGATTATTGTTTGTTGATGTGTTCATGCAGGGCTCGTCTGTGAAAGACACTTGGGGTGGTCTCAGCATGACCCCTGCTTAAATAAAGGTCATATCAAATAATAATAATAATAATAACAACAATAACAACAATAATGATAACAACAATAATAACAATAATAATAATAATAACAATAATAATAATAATAACAATAATAATAATAACAATAATAATAATAACAATAATAATAATAACAATAACAACAATAACAATAATAACAATAATAACAATAATAATAATAATAACAATAATAATAATAACAATAATAATAATAACAATAATAATAATAACAATAATAATAATAATAATAATAACAATAATAACAATAATAGAGTAGAGATAGGAGAGGAGGAGAGGAGGAGCACTATGGGGACATTCTGTAGACATAGGAGAGGAGGAGCACTATGGGGACATTCTGTAGACATAGGAGAGATAGGAGAGGAGGAGCACTATGAGGACATGCTGTAGACATAGGAGAGATAGGAGAGGAGGAGCACTATGAGGACATGCTGTAGAGATCGGAGAGATAGGAGAGGAGGAGAGGAGGAGCACTATGAGGACATGCTGTAGACATAGGAGAGGAGGAGAGGAGGAGCACTATGAGGACATGCTGTAGAGATCGGAGAGATAGGAGAGGAGGAGCACTATGGGGACATTCTGTAGACATAGGAGAGATAGGAGAGGAGGAGCACTATGAGGACATGCTGTAGAGATCGAAGAGATAGGAGAGGAGGAGCACTATGAGGACATGCTGTAGAGATAGGAGAGATGGGAGAGGAGGAGCACTATGAGGACATGCTGTAGACATAGGAGAGATAGGAGAGGAGGAGCACTATGAGGACATGCTGTAGAGATCGGAGAGATAGTGCTCCTCCTCTCCTCCTCTCCTATGAGGACATGCTGTAGACATAGGAGAGGAGGAGAGGAGGAGCACTATGAGGACATGCTGTAGAGATCGGAGAGATAGGAGAGGAGGAGCACTATGAGGACATGCTGTAGACATAGCAGAGGAGGAGAGGAGGAGCACTATGAGGACATGCTGTAGAGATCGGAGAGATAGGAGAGGAGGAGTACTATGAGGACATGCTGTAGAGATAGGAGAGATAGGAGAGGAGGTGCACTATGAGGACATGCTGTAGAGATAGGAGAGGAGGAGAGGAGGAGCACTATGGGGACATTCTGTAGACATAGGAGAGATAGGAGAGGAGGAGCACTATGGGGACATACTGTAGACATAGGAGAGATAGGAAAGGAGGAGCACTATGAGGACATGCTGTAGAGATAGGAGAGATGGGAGAGGAGGAGAGGAGGAGCACGATGAGGACATGCTGTAGACATAGGAGAGATAGGAGAGGAGGAGAGGAGGAGCACGATGAGGACACTGTAGAGATAGGAGAGGAGGAGCACTATGAGGACATACTGTAGAGATGGGAGAGGAGGAGCACTATGAGGACATACTGTAGAGATAGGAGAGGAGGAGAGGAGGAGCACTATGAAGACATACTGTAGAGCTATAGAGATAGGAGAGGAGGAGAGGAGGAGCACTATGAAGACATACTGTAGAGCTATAGAGATAGGAGAGGAGGAGAGGAGGAGCACTATGAAGACATACTGTAGAGCTATAGAGATAGGAGAGGAGGAGAGGAGGAGAGGAGCACTATGAAGACATGCTGTAGAGCTATAGAGATAGGAGAGCTGTTTGCCATGAAAAGACCTGCATTGTGAAACACACCTCTGTACCATGTTTTATAGCCTGGGGGCAGATATTTTACCCTCCACATATCTACAGCAGGCAGTTTCATGTTCACCTCTCTCTGTCTGCCTGGCTGGGAGCACCTCTCTCTGGTTGGCTGGGAGCTGGAGCTGCTATGAAAGGGTGTGCTCTGTGTTGTGAAATCTTGCAAAAGGTATAGCATTGACCACACATGTGCAAGCTGGCACTTTTACGAAACACCCAAAATGTACTGTAGGTTCTAAGTAGACATGTAAGGTGTCAGGAGAAAGCTGGTGGTCCTGGGTGACAGGGTGTGTGTGTGTGTGTGTGTGTGTGTGTGTGTGTGTGTGTGTGTGTGTGTGTGTGTGTGTGTGTGTGTGTGTGTGTGTGTGTGTGTGTGTGTGTGCAGGGGAGCCTCCCTCTTCTGGGCTTTGTTAGGGCTTGTCAGAGCATTCCACCGCTCAGCTGGTCTGCCTTGTATTCCCTGACGGCTGCATTCCTGCTTTTACACCCAAGAGAGAGAGAAAGAGAGAACGGGGGGATGAGAGAGGACCATAAGGTCCCTGTTAAAGACCTTGAGTCCACGCACCCGTACACACTTGGACACACACACACACAAACACACACGATTGTTGCTGATTACAGTAGAATCATGTTGCCTTGCAAAATATGATGAAGTGGATACTGTGCTGTGTTTATGATCTGTTATACATACAGTATCTCTCTGATGATGGACCACCAGGACATTTCTCTCTCTCCTCCTCTCTCCTCTTCTCTCTCCTCTTCTCTCTCCTCCTCTCTCTCCTCCTCTCTCTCTTCTTCTCTCTCCTCCTCTCTTCTATCGCCCCTTCTACTTCTTTCCCTCACTCTTCCTCTCTCTCTTCCTCTCTCTTCCTCTTCTCTACCCCCCTCTCATCTTCTCTCAAAGAGTTATGGAACATCCGCTCTCCTCCTCCTGTCCTCTCTCTCCCCTTCTCTCTCTTCTTCTATCTCATCTCTCCCCTTATCTCTCTCCTCTCTCCTACTCCTCTCTCTCCCCTTCTCTCTCTCCTCCTCTCTCCTCTCTCTCCCCTTCTCTCTCTCCTCCTCTCTCTTACTCCTCTCCTCTCTCTCCCATTCTCTCTCTCCTCTCTCTTCCTTTTCTCTACCCCCCTCTCGTCCTCTCACAAAGAGATACGGAACCTCCTCTCTCCTCCTCCTCTCCTCCCTCTCCCCTTATTTCTACTCCTCTCACCTCCTCTCTTCTATCTCCCCTCCTCTCTCTTTCCCTCACTCTTCCTCTCTCTCTTCCTCTCTCTCTTTTCTCTCTTCCTCTTCTTTATCCCCCTCTCCTCCCTCAAAGAGATACAGAACCTCCTCTCTCCTCCTCCTGTTCTCTCTCACCCCTCCTCTCTCTCCTCCTCGCTCCTCTCTCTCCCCTTCTCTCTCTCCTCCCTTCTCTTTCTCCCCCCCTCTCTCCTCCTCTCTCCTCTCTCTCCCCTCTCCTCCTCTCCTCTCTCTCCCCTTGTCTCTCTTTCTCTCTCACCCCTTCTCTCTCTCCTCCTCGCTCCTCTCTCTCCCCTTCTCTCTCTCCTCCCTTCTCTTTCTCTCCTCCTCTCTCTCCCCTTCTCTTTCTCTCCTCCTCTCTCCTCTCTCTCCCCTCCTCTCTCCTCCTCTCTCCTCTCTCTCCCCTCTCCTCCTCTCCTCTCTCTCCCCTTGTCTTTCTTTCTCTCTCCTCTTCTCTGAGAGAGGATCCTCCTCTCAGGCTCACTGATACATTCTCACACAACTAGACAATTGTTTTTCATTAATTGCATTATGAAGAACATCTGAAATGTTTCATAAAAAACCTGTGAGAAACTATTTTCTATTTTCTATTTTTCTGGAATTCCTGTGAAATGTATATGAATCAATCATAAGCTTGTTAGTCTGGTTGGTTTCCTCATACTGAACTGTTGAACTGCATCATTCCATAGAGCTGGTGATGGAATCCCCACCAGTAGGGAGCCATATAACCCATGGTCTGTGTTCCATAGAGCTGGTGATGGAATCCCCACCACTAGGGAGCCATATAACCCATGGTCTGTGTTCCATAGAGCTGGTGATGGAATCCCCACCAGTAGGGAGCCATATAACCCATGGTCTGTGTTCCATAGAGCTGGTGATGGAATCCCCACCAGTAGGGAGCCATATAACCCATGGTCTGCGTTCCATAGAGCTGGTGATGGAATCCCCACCAGTAGGGAGCCATATAACCCTTGGTCTGCGTTCCATAGAGCTGGTGATGGAATCCCCACCAGTAGGGAGCCATATAAATCAAATTCAAATCAAAACAAATGTATTTTATATAGCCCTTGGTACATCAGCTGATATCTCAAAGTGCTGTACAGAAACCCAGCCTAAAACCCCAAACAGCAAGCAATGCAGGTGTAGAAGCACGGTGGCTAGGAAAAACTCCCTAGAAAGGCCAAAACCTAGGAAGAAACCTAGAGAGGAACCAGGCTATGTGGGGTGGCCAGTCCTCTTCTGGCTGTGCCGGGTGGAGATTATAACAAAACATGGTCAAGATGTTCAAATGTTCATAAATGACCAGCATGGTCGAATAATAATAAGGCAGAACAGTTGAAACTGGAGCAGCAGCACAGTCAGGTGGACTGGGGACAGCAAGGAGTCATCATGTCAGGTATTCCTGGGGCATGGTCCTAGGGCTCAGGTCCTCCGAGAGAGAGAAAGAAAGAGAGAATTAGAGAGAGCATATGTGGGATGGCCAGTCCTCTTCTGGCTGTGCCGGGTGGAGATTATAACAGAACATGGCCAAGATGTTCAAATGTTCATAAATGACCAGCATGGTCGAATAATATTAAGGCAGAACAGTTGAAACTGGAGCAGCAGCACAGCCAGGTGGACTGGGGACAGCAAGGAGTCATCATGTCAGGTAGTCCTGGGGCATGGTCCTAGGGCTCAGGTCCTCCGAGAGAGAGAAAGAGAGAAGGGGAGAATTAGAGAACGCACACCTAGATTCACACAGGACACCGAATAGGACAGGAGAAGTACTCCAGATATAACAAACTGACCCTAGCCCCCCGACACATAAACTACTACTGCAGCATAAATACTGGAGGCTGAGACAGGAGGGGTCAGGAGACACTGTGGCCCATTCCGAGGACACCCCCGGACAGGGCCAAACAGGAAGGATATAACCCCACCCACTTTGCCAAAGCACAGCCCCCACACCACTAGAGGGATATCTTCAACCACCAACTTACCATCCTGAGACAAGGCTGAGTATAGCCCACAAAGACCTCCGCCACGGCACAACCCAAGGGGGGGGGGGGGGGGGCGCCAACCCAGACAGGATGACCACATCAGTGACTCAACCCACTCAGGTGACGCACCCCCTCCAGGGACGGCATGAGAGAGCCCCAGTAAGCCATTGACTCAGCCCCTGTAATAGGGTTAGAGGCAGAGAATCCCAGTGGAAAGAGGGGAACCGGTCAGGCAGAGACAGCAAGGGCGGTTCGTTGCTCCAGAGCCTTTCCGTTCACCCTCCCACTCCTGGGCCAGACTACACTCAATCATATGACCCACTGAAGAGATGAGTCTTCAGTAGAGACTTAAAGGTTGAGACCGAGTTTGCGTCTCTGACATGGGTAGGCAGACCGTTCCATAAAAATGGAGCTCTATAGGAGATAACCCATGGTCTGTGTTCCATAGAGCTGGTGATGGAATCCCCACCAGTAGGGAGCCATATAACCCATGGTCTGCGTTCCATAGAGCTGGTGATGGAATCCCCACCAGTAGGGAGCCATATAACCCATGGTCTGTGTTCCATAGAGCTCTGGTCAAACGTATTGAACTATATCGATGCGATTTGGGAAACATCCCGTGTCTGTTATGGTTCTGGGTTTTAAGAGCACAGCACGCTAGAGAGGCTCGAGCCCTATGTGAAAAGGAAAGCATTGACCAGCTTTCATCAGAGGTCAGGCTGGATTGGCCTCGCCGATGACGAGTCAACAACCTGAACAACTACTGGAATAACTGACTGAGGGATATCTGTCTCTGTAACTACTGGAATAACTGACTGAGGGGTATCTGTCTCTGTAACTACTGGAATAACTGACTGAGGGGTATCTGTCTCTGTAACTACTGGAATAACTGACTGAGGGATATCTGTCTCTGTAACTACTGGAATAACTGACTGAGGGGTATCTGTCTCTGTAACTACTGGAATAACTGACTGAGGGATATCTGTCTCTGTAACTACTGGAGTAACTGACTGAGGGATATCTGTCTCTGTAACTACTGGAATAACTGACTGAGGGATATCTGTCTCTGTAACTACTGGAATAACTGACTGAGGGATATCTGTCTCTGTAACTACTGGAATAACTGACTGAGGGATATCTGTCTCTGTAACTACTGGAATAACTGACTGAGGGGTATCTGTCTCTGTATGTTGTCTCTGTAACTACTGGAATAACTGACTGAGGGGTATCTGTCTCTGTAACTACTGGAATAACTGACTGAGGGATATCTGTCTCTGTATGTTGTCTCTGTAACTACTGGAATAACTGACTGAGGGATATCTGTCTCTGTATGTTGTCTCTGTAACTACTGGAATAACTGACTGAGGGGTATCTGTCTCTGTAACTACTGGAATAACTGACTGAGGGATATCTGTCTCTGTAACTACTGGAATAACTGACTGAGGGATATCTGTCTCTGTAACTACTGGAATAACTGACTGAGGGATATCTGTCTCTGTAACTACTGGAATAACTGACTGAGGGATATCTGTCTCTGTATGTTGTCTCTGTAACTACTGGAATAACTGACTGAGGGATATCTGTCTCTGTATGTTGTCTCTGTAACTACTGGATTAACTGACTGAGGGGTATCTGTCTCTGTAACTACTGGAATAACTGACTGAGGGATATCTGTCTCTGTAACTACTGGAATAACTGACTGAGGGGTATCTGTCTCTGTAACTACTGGAATAACTGACTGAGGGATATCTGTCTCTGTAACTACTGGAATAACTGACTGAGGGATATCTGTCTCTGTAACTACTGGAATAACTGACTGAGGGGTATCTGTCTCTGTAACTACTGGAATAACTGACTGAGGGATATCTGTCTCTGTAACTACTGGAATAACTGACTGAGGGATATCTGTCTCTGTATGTTGTCTATACCACCTCTCTCTCTCCTTCCGCTCTCACTTTCTCACTCAGAAATCCCACTGTTTCAACACACTCAATTAAAATCAATGACAATCAAAGGGCTTTATTGGCATGGGAAACATGTTTACATTGCCAAAGCAAGTGAAATATATAATAAACAAAAGTGACAAACAATAAAAATGAACAGTAAACATTACACTCACAAACGTTTCAAATGAATAGAGACATTTCAAATGTCATATTATGTCTATGTACAGTAATTACTGTACAAGTAAAGTACAAGTAGTGATCTTTTTGTTTTCTCAGAAGTGCCAGTAGGGTTACTGAGCATGTTAGGAACACTGAGGGAACGCTGAAGGAATTGTGACCTCATCTCTGTGAGATGGTCATCGCATTGCCCACACGCCTTTCCCTGCAGTGAATGATGAGCAGATAGACGCCTGGAAATGCAGAGTAATAACTATGTATGTACTATGACTGAGACATGTGGTTGTCTCACGTAGCTATCTGAAGATGAATGCACTAACTGGAAATCACTGTGGATGAGAGCATCAGCTAAAGGACTCAAATGTAATAGCCTCCTGTCAATGTGCAAATTACAAATGACGGACTCCTTGTTCCCAATATAGTGCCCTACCTCAGACCAGAGCCCGCGTAGGGATATCTGGTCAAAAGTAGTGCCCTACCTCAGACCAGAGCCGCGTAGGGATATCTGGTCAAAAGTAGTGCCCTACCTCAGACCAGAGCCGCGTAGGGATATCTGGTCAAAAGTAGTGCCCTACCTCAGACCAGAGCCCGCGTAGGGATATCTGGTCAAAAGTAGTGCCCTACCTCAGACCAGAGCCGCGTAGGGATATCTGGTCAAAAGTAGTTCCCTACCTCAGACCAGAGCCCGCGTAGGGATATCTGGTCAAAAGTAGTGCCCTACCTCAGACCAGAGCCCGCGTAGGGATATCTGGTCAAAAGTAGTGCCCTACCTCAGACCAGAGCCGCGTAGGGATATCTGGTCAAAAGTAGTGCCCTACCTCAGACCAGAGCCCGCGTAGGGATATCTGGTCAAAAGTAATGCCTTACCTCAGACCAGAGCCGCGTAGGGATATCTGGTCAAAAGTAGTGCCCTACCTCAGACCAGAGCCCGCGTAGGGATATCTGGTCAAAAGTAGTGCCCTACCTCAGACCAGAGCCGCGTAGGGATATCTGGTCAAAAGTAGTGCCCTACCTCAGACCAGAGCCCGCGTAGGGATATCTGGTCAAAAGTAATGCCCTACCTCAGACCAGAGCCGCGTAGGGATATCTGGTCAAAAGTAGTGCCCTACCTCAGACCAGAGCCCGCGTAGGGATATCTGGTCAAAAGTAGTGCCCTATAAAGGGAATAGGGTTGTGAGACAGAGCCAGTGTAATTAAAATGTTTCCAAATATCATAAACTGAGGAAAGAGTATCGGGTGGGTGAGAAGAACACAGCGGGACAGATGAAGTAACGTTTGTTTTCTTTAAAAGCTCGAGAACTGAGCTACTTCTATCCCGCTCTCTGAGTTCAAACAGCCACTCATTGGACATGAGGGGACATGAGGGGACCTGAGCAGTCCTCCAGGCTTCGGCCTGCCAGTGTGTGTCTATAAGCCAGGCTAGCTGGCTCCTTTACAGCTTGGTCTCCTCTGCCCCCCCCCCCCCTCAGACTAGCCTGAATGGGGGTTTTGTTGTCATTTATAAAGCCTGAGGAAAGATAGGAGGGCTGGCTCCTTTTGGAGGCAGCTCTGACCATGGTGCTGCTTGAGTGTTTCTTGGATGTCAGGGCGAACTGCTACTGAGAGGAATTAATCATGAATAAGCCTCTATTTAGCTCTTTAGTCTGGTGATGATTCAATTCAGAATATAAATCCACCATGATTCCTGTGTGACAAACACTGCAGGCTGAAACTCTCCCTGTGAGTTTGTAGGTTACTGAACATCTTGTATATATTAAAACATATCCTAATAAAATGTAAAAAAATATATATATATATATATATATTTATACAGTACAACATTTCCACAGCTCCCGGTGCAGAACACAAAGTCCATTATGAAAACACATGTAGGACAGTCAGTCTACCTTTGCGTAGTTGTGAGATAGTTGTCCTGTTTAAGCAGTAGCAGCAGGCCAGTCTGATGATGAATTAAATTACGGTCCCTCATTTGTGGTGAAAATGTGTCATGTGACACAGTGAGAATTTTGTATTTGTTTTATTTTGTTGAACCTTTATTTAACTAGACAAGCCAGTGAAGAACAAATTCTTATTTACAATGACGGCCCACCCCGGCCAAACCCTAACCCGGACAACACTGGGCCAATTGTGCGCCGCCCTATGGGACTCCCAATCACGGCTGGTTGTGATACAGCCTGGAATCTAACCAGGGTCTGTAGTGATGCCTCTAGCACTGAGATGCAGCGCCTTAGACAGCTGAGCAACTCGGGAGCCCCAATTAGAATTAGAATGTTTCTGAACTAAAGACATGTTCTAAACTGCTCTGACCTAGACATGAGACAAATCCTATGACAGCTCTAACTATGAGTGTACAAGTTGTTGGGAGAAATATGCAGCTCACAAATGGTTTACTGTGCTTGTTAGACCTACTAGTTTGATTGTGCTGTTACGCATGTAGATGGTTATAACTCTGAGGAGCACGGCCATTACAAGCAATATGATACAAATAATGGTAGATGGAAGTGGTCAATGCATATTTATACACAAACACACGCACGCATGCAGGAATGCACACACCCACCCACACATACATACATACACACCCCCTCACACCCAGTCTGCAATAATACAGAACTGTCTGACCTCAGAGCAAAAATATCATGTGTAGTCAGTAAATATCATGTGTAGTCAGTAAATATCATGTGTAGTCAGTAAATCCCATGTGTAGTCAGTAAATCCCATGTGTAGTCAGTAAATATCATGTGTAGTCAGTAAATCCCATGTGTAGTCAGTAAATATCATGTGTAGTCAGTAAATATCATGTGTAGTCAGTAAATCCCATGTGTAGTCAGTAAATCCCATGTGTAGTCAGTAAATATAATGTGTAGTCAGTAAATCCCATGTGTAGTCAGTAAATATAATATGTAGTCAGTAATTCCCATGTGTAGTCAGTAAATATCATGTGTAGTCAGTAAATCCCATGTGTAGTCAGTAAATCCCATGTGTAGTCAGTAAATCCCATGTGTAGTCAGTAAATATAATGTGTAGTCAGTAAATCCCATGTGTAGTCAGTAAATCCCATGTGTAGTCAGTAAATCCCATGTGTAGTCAGTAAATATCATGTGTAGTCAGTAAATCCCATGTGTAGTCAGTAAATCCCATGTGTAGTCAGTAAATCCCATGTGTAGTCAGTAAATCCCATGTGTAGTCAGTAAATATCATGTGTAGTCAGTAAATATCATGTGTAGTCAGTAAATCCCATGTGTAGTCAGTAAATCCCATGTGTAGTCAGTAAATATAATGTGTAGTCAGTAAATCCCATGTGTAGTCAGTAAATCCCATGATGGGTAAAATTAAGTTAAAATTGCAGAAAACAAATAAATCTGGCAAAATTCATCTCCATGGAAACAAGAGAATGGCGATGTATTTCTTTACAGACTGTCAGTCAGTGGGGGGTAGTAGCTCATAATGCCTTGTCATGCTAACACAACTATCAAATCTGCAGTCATTCAAAGGGGAAGTTGGGCAAGTTACGATTGACCTCTAACTAGGATATCCCCCGAGTTTACCCCACAGCGTCTGTTACAATGGGAGGAGGGAGGACCCAGTGAAGCCTCTCAGAGGGGTCTGTCTGTGACATGAAAGTGACCGGTTGAGGGGGAAGACTTTGAAGTAGCTTGTCGAGGAGATCTGTAAACAAACAGGAACTAGACCCAGGCTGTTTTTCATTTCCCTGCAATAAGAGTGGTTCAGGGGTGTGTGATGTCATCCTCCTTCATATGCTGTCTTTTTGACACCCTATCCCAAATAATATATATATATATATATATATATATATATATATATATAATAATACAGCAGTGACCTACATTTGACCAGAGACAAATAGTAAATTAGTACACATGTGCTTTTAGATTTAACCTGTGTTCTCGTGTTACAGTACAAAATGAATCTGTCTCTCAAGTGACGTGAACGTGAGTGAAAGAGTGGTGTTTGTGAGAGTGAGGGAATGCACTGCCCGGCCTTTCATTTCTTAATTAACCTCTACAGGTCAAGAATGCTTCCTGACACTGTGGATGCCTGTGTATTTGAGATCACAGAGGAAGACACAGTTAGACAGAAAAGAGACGGCCGAGGACACAGACCCATGTCCATGCCCAGTTGGATATTATTAGGCAACTGTATCATTTTAACCACATGAAAGATTGATTTTTTTTTCGTAATCATTTCACAATATAGGGGAGAACTCTATGCACCAATCCATTGTAACAATTGCATTACAGTAAAACCTAAGAAGGAAGCCCTAAATAGAATTTAACCAATGAGAGAGAAGAACAGGAGACATAGTGATTGACGTGAGCGTCGCCCACTTAATTTATTTACATTTTAGATTGACGTAACATATTCACCAATCACGTACTAATTTCTTGAAGCTACGGACCAATTACAGTAAGCCATTTAGTGAAATGGGCGTTAATGTTTCCAAGTGGGGTTAGGGGCGACCGCAGTCAGTGTATTCTTGTAGCTGACTTGTGAATGTGGCAGCGGCGAGCCAGGGAGGGGTGAACCGGTGTTTGGATTTTTATATTCAAGTAACGATAGCTAGTTTACAGTCATAGCTTGTGATATATATTTAGAAACAACAACGGAATCACGAATTTTGTTTGGATTATTATTGTCTAACCCGAAGAGAATATGAAAAATAACATGGAGCGTTAGGGGATGTTGAAATGATTATCTGCGAGGATATATAGCTCAAGCTATTTTTATATTTTTTCTCGTTTTCCCCACTTTGGATTTATTTTACATACCGTGGGAAAACCGGACAAGCCGCCGGACAGCGGGCCGAGAGGATGGACCAGGCGAATATACTGAGAAAGTTCATCCAAGGGGTTTGTGTTATGCGAGAAGGGGACCAGAAAGGAGAGGATAACTTCGGCAGTGACTTTATGGTGAGACCAGCCAGACATCCTTCTCCCTCTCTCGAACACACACGAGCAGTTCTAACCGGTTTCTCCGCGCTGACCGACAAATAGGTGATGTGTCGACTGTTTAGCTTCAACACAATGGATTCACGAGTCTTCAGTCGATAGTGTCTCTGTCTGCGGTAGTTTTTTTTGTTCCTCGTGATGCTTCTTTTAGGCTTTTCCCGTGTGAACGCTCCCTGCTGGGCGGCTTGCTATGCTATCCTGGGGGCGGAGGGACACATTTCTCCTGCAATTCCCTCATACAAATCTCCAGGCTTGTAATTTAATGCGGCCGAGCATTGTCACCTTTTTAGAAATGTGCATATTCCCTCTCTTCTAATCGGAAAGCGAAGAGTTTTTCAGTACAGTACTTTAACGGTATACCGTTCAATAATATAGGCGTGGGTGCTAAGGCCTCCCAAACCAGCCACCCGAGTGTAGTAATCGATGCGCTCTTGACTTTACGTTAGCAAGAGCTAAACGTTAGCTGGTTACCTAGCTTGTCAGGCGTGCCTGTCTAACTCACATTTCGTACCACCATGACCTAAAATCTTCATGAACATGCTTGCTTGCTTGACAGTTTCATTGGCAGACATCGATTAAGACCAGAAAGCTTTGTCAACTTCCCACCATTGACAGTAGGCAAGCTAGCTAGCATGAGCCGAGTTGTCATTCGTGCTTTTCATCTTATTAATAGCAGCAAATTATTTGCTTGGTAGATTGCTGTATTCAATGGAAATACAAAACCGTTTATACATAGACTACCTTATTTATCAGAAATACAAACTGGAATGCGTGCATGCATACCAGACATGTCTAACTGGGTGGCTAGCTGGCTAACTTTTCCCCAGTCCCACTCCCTAGCTACTTCTTTGTCCATGACATCCGACTTCGTGTTTATCTCAATATATTGATATTGCATTCTCCACATAATATTCCTGATATTACATAGCAGACATAATCAATCTGTATTCGTATCAATTATCTGCGAGGATTTTGTGTTGAGCAGAAAACGGGTTGGTATGTGGTGTTCTGTCTGGCCTGTCCCAGCCAGTCAGCCAGCTATGTCGGTGGGGTCTGAAATAGGGAGTAAACGGATGTTGCGCAAGGACCAGGGGCAGTGCGAAATTAGGATTGTGAGAGGAAGTGGTTTATAGCAGGGCTTCCCAAACTCTGCCCTGGGCCCCCCCTTCTGGGTGCAAGTTTTGGGTTTTGCCCTAACACTACACAGCTGATTCAAATAATCAAACTTGATGACCAAAACGTGCACCCAGGACCGAGTATGGGAATCCCTGGTTTATAGCACGACATGCTCCACCTTTGTCCTCGATTTGTAACTGCATATAGTTACTACACATGCTCAAGGTTGTTTATAACTTTTTTAGTTACAGTCCTCCCATTTAAAATAGTAATGCAGTCTGACAAGATGTTAGCATCACTAGAAAGGGTAATGATTTTTAGGTTAGGTTGGCTGACATACGACCCCCACCCTGAACATGTTACCTATTTTACCTGGAATATTTTGGTGCTTTTGTCCACCACTCAGTCACTTCTAAATTCTCCCCTAGCCTTGGCCCTGTTCTATGACTGACTAGATGTTACTAACTTATCACCCAATGACTGATTGTATTGGCAACAACTAAAAATCCAATACCCTGTGTGACAGAGGCCTGTACAGAATTGACATGTTAATGTGTCTGAATAGCAGAATACTACAGTTATCCCACCACATGCAAATTAATACCAACAGTGGTTTAGACTTTTTCTAAGCCTGAGGCGCTTGATAGTGGGTTGGTAGTGCACAACCTTTGACCAGGGCCCATAGGGTTATGGTGACTAGTATGTAGGGAATAGGATGCCATTTCGGGTACACCCTAGGGTAAGTTGGAGGGGTGGCTGCAGGGCCCAATTACACATGACATACCTACTGCTGTATTTAACTGCCACTAGCCTCTCCGAAAGCAGAGGTGATTTTAAGACACCAGCGCACACTGGAAAGCACATGGGTGTCTGGACATGGCCACAACAGTAACAATGTTTCTTTGTGAGGCTGTCATGTTCAATGTCGGTCAGCATTGATTGATCCTAACAAGCACTAAGAAGAATGTAGGCTAGGGAGGCTAACTGAGCCCCTTTTATGGTATAGTGCTAGCCTGGGGTATGTGAATGTAGCTCAGCCTGGGCTATATCTTCTGGCCAATCAAAATGAACCTGGGTGAGCTCTGTCTGTCATAGCCAGGGGGCAGGAAGACAGGAGAGGGCCTGGGTTGCCACCTGAGTGAGCTCTGTCTGTCATAGCCAGGGGGCAGGAAGGAGAGGGCCTGGGTTGCCACCTGAGTGAGCTCTGTCTGTCATAGCCAGGGGGCAGGAAGACAGGAGAGGGCCTGGGTTGCCACCTGAGTGAGCTCTGTCTGTCATAGCCAGGGGGCAGGAAGGAGAGGGCCTGGGTTGCCACCTGAGTGAGCTCTGTCTGTCATAGCCAGGGGGCAGGAAGACAGGAGAGGGCCTGGGTTGCCACCTGAGTGAGCTCTGTCTGTGATAGCCAGGGGGCAGGAAGGAGAGGGCCTGGGTTGCCATTCATGTAAAGATGACGTCCAGTGCTAGAGCTGTTGTTCATCACAATATGAGGCCATTTTTGAGGCTAAGTGTGTCATTGTGTTATCTGATCTGACAACCTTGACACCACTGCCAACAGAGAGTGGATGGGGATATGGAAGGGAGATACTGGCTTTGGCATTATGATGGACAGACGGCTGAGATCAGGATCACATTAATTATCCCAATATATTATTCACACCCAGACCCGACCCGTATGACCGAGAGACCAAGGCCCGTTGATGTGGTCTTGACACCGAGGCCACATGACTGAGTCTCTGCCAGAGAGACACTCAAGAACATAGACCTGCCTGCCTACCTACCCACATCTGCTGCAGTGATCAGGAGACAAGAGTTCCCTGACATCTACTACCATTAAACCAGTGTAGAGCTAGACAAGAGGCTATACCAACTAGACAAGAGGCTATACCAACTAATAAAGCCCTGTCTCTGGAAGGTTTAAGTGTGATATGAATCACTATTTTCATAGCCTTGTGAGACATGTATCTAGTTAGTTTTAAAGGGAAATGTCATGCTGAGCGGAAGGCATTTAAGGCTTGGGAAGGAAGGCCCCTTTTCAGTGGATTAGTTACAGGGAGCAGGCTAACGATGCTCTTGTTAATCTGAGTAGATTTGTTTTTCTTTGTGTGTTTGTGTACACTAACATGTCGACAGATGGATTGAGCTTTATTTTTGAGGAACTCCTGAAAAACAGGCTGCAGTTGAGCAACTACAGAGGCTGGCATCTGTGAGAAGTAGACTGGCCAGCTAGCTACTGTGTGTGAGAGATTGCATTCCGGTGACTCCAGCACTTAGCACATGATTCAGGAGCTCTTGCATCCTACCCCACATATTTGTCAAGCTCCTATCATCACACATGCAGAGCTGAGCAGAGAGGAAGCTCCCCTGTTACACACCGGTATAGAGCCCGTTATTTCCCCTGTATGGAGAGCCCCATATTTCCCCTGTATGGAGAGCCCCTTATTTCCCCTGTATGGAGAGCCCTGTATTTCCCCTGTATGGAGAGCCCCATATTTCCCCTGCATGGAGAGCCATGGATATAGGAAGCTGGCTAGTTAGCATAGCGATGTGCTACAGTTAGCTGTCTTTGATGTGCTCCTGGGTAATCAGCTTGATGAGGTGGAGATGACAGGGGAAGAGAGCTGCTATCCCAGCACACACATGTACACACTATGGGTGTAACGGTTCACCAGGTATTGTGGTTTTTGTGGTCATGGTTGTCTGTCTGTTGGGACATCATTCACTATGTCCCTGGCGTTGTCTGTGTTGGGACATCATTCACTATGTCCCTGGCGTTGTCTGTCTGTTGGGACATCATTCACTATGTCCCTGGTGTTGTCTGTCTGTTGTGACATCATTCACTATGTCCCTGGTGTTGTCTGTCTGTTGGGACATCATTCACTATGTCCCTGGCGTTGTCTGTCTGTTGTGACATCATTCACTATGTCCCTGGCGTTGTCTGTGTTGGGACATCATTCACTATGTCCCTGGCGTTGTCTGTCTGTTGGGACATCATTCACTATGTCCCTGGCGTTGTCTGTCTGTTGGGACATCATTCACTATGTCCCTGGCGTTGTCTGTCTGTTGTGACATCATTCACTATGTCCCTGGCGTTGTCTGTCTGTTGGGACATCATTCACTATGTCCCTGGCATTGTCTGTCTGTTGGGACATCATTCACTATGTCCCTGGCGTTGTCTGTCTGTTGGGACAAGGATTGTTATGTTGGGCCTCCAAGTAGAAATGGCCCCATTTTGGAACTGGTCCAACTTTTTAGACTTCTACTTGGAGGCCCAACATAATAATCCTTGTTTCATATTCTCTCTGTGCGTAGTGTATTCTCTCTGTGCGTAGTGTATTCTCTCTGTGCGTAGTGTATTCTCTCTGTGCATAGTGTATTCTCTCTGTGCGTAGTGTATTCTCTCTGTGCATAGTGTATTCTCTCTGTGCGTAGTGTATTCTCTCTGTGCGTAGTGTATTCTCTCTGTGCATAGTGTATTCTCTCTGTGCGTAGTGTATTCTCTCTGTGCGTAGTGTATTCTCTCTGTGCATAGTGTATTCTCTCTGTGCGTAGTGTATTCTCTCTGTGCGTAGTGTATTCTCTCTGTGCGTAGTGTATTCTCTCTGTGCGTAGTGTATTCTCTCTGTGCGTAGTGTATTCTCTCTGTGCGTAGTGTATTCTCTCTGTGCGTAGTGTATTCTCTCTGTGCGTAGTGTATTCTCTCTGTGCGTAGTGTATTCTCTCTGTGCGTAGTGTATTCTCTCTGTGCGTAGTGTATTCTCTCTGTGCGTAGTGTATTCTCTCTGTGCGTAGTGTATTCTCTCTGTGCGTAGTGTATTCTCTCTGTGCGTAGTGTATTCTCTCTGTGCGCAGTGTATTCTCTCTGTGCGCAGTGTATTCTCTCTGTGCGCAGTGTATTCTCTCTGTGCGCAGTGTATTCTCTCTGTGCGTAGTGTATTCTCTCTGTGCGTAGTGTATTCTCTCTGTGCGTAGTGTATTCTCTCTGTGCGTAGTGTATTCTCTCTGTGCGTAGTGTATTCTCTCTGTGCGTAGTGTATTCTCTCTGTGCGTAGTGTATTCTCTCTGTGCGTAGTGTATTCTCTCTGTGCGTAGTGTATTCTCTCTGTGCGTAGTGTATTCTCTCTGTGCGTAGTGTATTCTCTCTGTGCGTAGTGTATTCTCTCTGTGCGTAGTGTATTCTCTCTGTGCGTAGTGTATTCTCTCTGTGCGTAGTGTATTCTCTCTGTGCGCAGTGTATTCTCTCTGTGCGTAGTGTATTCTCTCTGTGCGTAGTGTATTCTCTCTGTGCGTAGTGTATTCTCTCTGTGCGCAGTGTTATTCTCTCTGTGCGCAGTGTTATTCTCTCTGTGCGCAGTGTAATCTCTGTCTCCATGTGAGGTGTGCAGTGTAAACACATGAGTGATGACAGGAAGACTGTCCTGCTGGAGGTAATGCATCACCACTGCCATGATAATCTGACGCCTGCTCAGCCCTGCTGAGCCTCGCATACAAGTCCATGAATATGACCATCAGAGAAGGTGTGTCTGGGGTCGCTGTGCACGCCAGAGAGTCGGTGTGAGGATTCTTCCTCTGTGATACTCACTATTGACTGTGAGATTATGGTAGTGACTACATGAACCACAGCCGTAGTGCTGAAAATAGTGCTGAGCAATTTAAATAGGCTGAAAAAAATACAAAATAAATCCCAGAAATGTTCCACACACACAAGCTTATTCATCTAATTTGTTTTGCACAAATTTATTTACATCCCTGTTGGTTGTCATGTCTCCTTTGCCAAGATCATCCATCCACCTGACTGGTGTGGCATATCAAGAAGCTGATGAAACAGCATGATCATTACACAGGTGCACCTTGTGCTAGGGACAAAAAATTGCCTCTTTAAAATGTGCAGTTTTGTCACACAACACAATGCCACAGATGTTTTGAAGTTTTCAGTTGGCATGTTGACTGCAGGAATGTCCACCAGACCTGTTGCCAGATAATTGGATGTTAATTTCTCTACCATAAACTGCCTCCAGCTTCGGTTTAGAGACTTTGGCAGTACTTCCAGCCGGCCTCACAACCGCAGACCACGTGTAACCACGCCAGCCCAGGACCTCCACATCCGGCTTCTTCACCTGCGGGATCTTCTGAGGTGTGGTGCTAATGAGTATTTCTGTCTGTAATAAAGCCCTTTTGTTGGAGGAAAAACAAATTCTGATAGGCTGGGCCTGGCACCCCAGAGGCCCACCTATGGCTACAACCCTGCCCAGTCACGTGGAATCCATAGATTAGGGCCTAATGAATTTATTTCAATTGACCGATTTCCTTAAATGAACTATAACTCAGTAAAATCTTTTAAATTGTTGAATAATGCGTTTTATATTTTGGTTCAGTTTACGTTCCCTTCTCTCGTAGATGTTTATCCCCCCCAGACGACTACTGAAGTGAGATCCGGTCGGTAGTTGAGCAGACCATGTCAAACACAATGACTGTATACACGGAGTAGACCAAACATTAAGACCTTCCTAATATTTAGTTGCACCCCCTTTTTGCCCTCAGAACAGCCTCAGTTCATTGGATCGTGGACTCTACAAGGTGTCTAAAGAGTTCTGGCCCATGTGGACTCCAATGCTTCACAACTACAGTTGTGTCAAGTTGGCTGGATGTTTCTTAGGGTGGTGAACCATTCTTGATACACACAGAAAACTGTTGAGTGTGAAAAACCCAGCAGCGTTGCAGTTCTTGACACAAACCGGTACCCCGTTTTTAAAGGCGCTTAAATATTTTGTCTTGCCCATTCACCCTCTGAACGGCACACATACACAATCCACATCTCAACTGTCTCAAGGCTTAAAACTCCTCCTTTAACCCGTCTCCTCCCCTTCATCTACACTGACTGAAGTGGATTTAACAAGTGACGTCAATAAGGGATCATATCTTTCACCTGGATTCACCTGGTCAGTCTGTCATGGAAAGAGTTCTTAATGTTTTGTACACTCAGTGTATCCTGTATATCAATAAGGAGTGGGGGAAAAGTTGCTTGTGCGTTGATAAGCAAACCAAAGGCAGCATTAACGATAAGTAATCAAATCAATATGGAACTTCTAAAAGCCTATTTCACACCATGGCCTGCTGAATTTGCAAGTTAACTTGTCTTTCATTTGGATTTTGGCACAAATAAAAATGTGACTGACTCGACCGTGGATTGACGGTCCAGTATTGTTTCAATGAAGAGTTGTGTGTTTACATGCCTGCTAGAGTTCACAGCAGGTGTATGAATACCCACTGTCGTGGTACGGATGAAGCCTGAGCTGGAATGTGAAGCTAACTGAAGCTGGTGAGCTTTAGAAGACCCAGGGTAGATGACGCTTGCTTCGTAGGATAAACCCTCTGGAAACAACAGGTTTTTGCTGAACAATTTGCTGAAATGTGTGCAGATACCCGGCTATTAAAAGGGACAGGTGGCTATTTGAGACTGCGTTTAAATTGAAGTTTTACGGTATTTCCGCTGTGCGAGTGATTAGATTTCAGGGTGTGTGGACGTCACAGCGTGTTGTTGGAAGCTTTAGTGGGATCAAAGCTGACCCATAAAGTTAGAACCGTCCCAGAGCCTGTTGGAGCTGCACGGATTCTAATCCACAGGAAATGATGCTGTAATGCCTCTCTGTCTGTCTGACCACTTGCCCCGTGCTGCTCCGGGTTACCTCATGATCAGAGAGAGTCTGAGATGGAGGAATGTGAACTGATTCACTAAAGTGTATTAATAGATTAATGGGTGACTAGGCTGAGGTCTGTTTGGATGTTTGTTGACCTACTCTGAGGACAGAGTACAGTAGGGGTCATCTATTTGACAAGGGAATGAGGGAGATGGAGGGAAGGAGCTAGATAGAGGGGACCAGGCCATTAGAGACGGTCTGTGGGACCTCCAGCACCCTCTTCCTCCTGTTCTTTTCAGCACTGCTTTGATTTCTGGGCCAGTGTGTCCTCTCATGATTTAATTCAGTTCTTCTAAAACACAATAGCACACCTACTGATGCTGTGTGTTAGAGTGTATGTGTTTATTGCCTGGGGCTTTGTCTGTCTGTGTCTGTCTGTCTGTCAGACTGTCTGTCTGTGTGTCTGTCAGGGTCCAGGAGAGTCTAGGACTGCACACTGCTGCTCCCTCTCCTCCTCCCTCTGTTTCCCTCCTATATTGACTGAGTGGATATTTAGATGGTATATTTAACTATATTCTACTGTATAGACCTGAGTCTGAGTGTTTTTAGGTTGGCACTGCAGTCAAGCCGGGCTAGAGGGAGAGGGAAGGAGAGAAGAGAGGATAAAGCCCCTGCACCACTCTGGTCTGTGTGACTCTAACTTCCTGTGTTTGGTCTGAAAAATCCCCCCTCCTGAGAAAATGTTGACACACATTCATCCTCTTTTCCTGTGCTGCTCATTCCTCCTTTCTGTTCAGCCCGCTGTGGACTCCTCACACTAGCTGGTCCCAGCTAAGAGAGGAAGCTATAAAGTCTGTCTGCTGAAGGTTCCCTTTCCTCATAGTGTTGCCCCTCCAGTCCACTGTCATGTGACCATTCTAACCTCTAACCCCTGTCAATGATAGCCTAGCCTGTGTAACTCTTCTTACCTCTTATGTATGTAATTCACTCACTCACATTTATTTACACACACACACACACACACACACACAGTACCAGTCAAAAGTTTGGACACACCTACTCATTCCAGGGTTTTCTTTATTTTGGACTCTGTTCTACATTGTAGAATACTAGTGACGACATCATAACTATGAAATAACACGCATGGAATCATGTAGTAACCCCCAAAAAATCTGTATTGACTGACCTTCATGTCTTAAAGTAATGATGGACTGTCATTTCTCTTTGCTTATTTGAGCTGTTCTTGACATAATATGGACTTGGGTCTTTTACCAAATAGGGCTATCTTCTGTATACCACTCTACCTTGTCACAACACAACTGATTGGCTCAAACGCATTAAGGAAAGAAATGCCACAAATGAACTTTTAATAAGGCCCACCTGTTAATTGAAGTGCATTCCAGGTGATTACCTCACAGAGCTGGTTGAGAGAATGCCAATAGTGTGCAGAGGTCATCAAGGAAAATGGTGGCTTCTTTGAAGAATCTCAGATATACTTTGATTTGTTTGACACTTTTTTAAAAGTTACTTCATGATTCCATATGTGTCATTTCATAGTTTTGATGTCTTCACTATTATACTACAATGTAGAAAATAGTACAAATTAAGAAAAACCCTTGAATGAGTGTGTTCAAACTTGTGTGTGTATCTGTGTGTGTTTGTTTTAAGTCTGTCTGTAACCAGGCCTGTAGTTGAGTGGTGTGGTGTGCTCTCTGCGTGTGTGTGTGTGTATGTGTATGTCTATGTGTATGTGTGTGTGTGTGTGTGTGTGTGTTAAGTCTGTCTGTAACCAGGCCTGTAGCTGAGTGGTGTGCTCTCTGCTCTTGTCTGCTGGCTCAATAATGGAACACTTTGCCCTGCGTGTCTTTTTCTTACAAACACACCAACAACATTCCTTCGTTTTATGTTGCCTCTTGCAGTACATTCCTGGAGCATAGAGGTCATGCATGCTTCTGGCCTCACCTCCTGCTGCGATGGCCCTTCTACTGACTCCGACGCACGCACGCACGCACGCACGCACGCACGCACGCACACACACAGAGAGAGAGAGAAGCACTCCGCAGATCTTCAGGGACGTTATACTTTTTCAGTCAACAGTGTGATTCAACAGTCAAATCAAAACAAGTGTAGACTTTACCGTGAAATGCTGAATACAACAAGTGTAGACTTTACCGTGAAATGCTGAATACAACAAGTGTAGACTTTACCGTGAAATGCTGAATACAACAAGTGTAGACTTTACCGTGAAATGCTGAATACAACAAGTGTAGACTTTACCGTGAAATGCTGAAATACAACAAGTGTAGACTTTACCGTGAAATGCCGAATACAACAAGTGTAGACTTTACCGCGAAATGCCGAATACAACAAGTGTAGACGTTACCGTGAAATGCTGAATTACAACAAGTGTAGACTTTACCGTGAAATGCTGAATACAACAAGTGTAGACGTTACCGTGAAATGCTGAATTACAACAAGTGTAGACTTTACCGTGAAATGCTGAATTACAACAAGTGTAGACTTTACCGTGAAATGCTGAATTACAACAAGTGTAACCTTTACCGTGAAATGCCTATATTACAACAAGTGTAGACTTTACCGTGAAATGCCGAATACAACAAGTGTAGACTTTACCGTGAAATGCCGAATACAACAAGTGTAGACTTTACCGTGAAATGCCGAATACAACAAGTGTAGACTTTACCGTGAAATGCCGAATACAACAAGTGTAGACTTTACCGTGAAATGCCGAATACAACAAGTGTAGACTTTACCGTGAAATGCCGAATACAACAAGTGTAGGCTTTACCGTGAAATGCTGAATACAATAAGTGTAGACTTTACCGTGAAATGCTGAATACAACAAGTGTAGACGTTACCGTGAAATGCCGAATACAACAAGTGTAGACTTTACCGTGAAATGCCGAATACAACAAGTGTAAACTTTACCGTGAAATGCTTACTTAGGAGCCCCTTCCCAACAATGTGCTTAAAGTATGACAATGAACAAATAGATCCAAATGAAAGAACACCAATAAAATAACAATGAGGCTCTATGCAAAGAGTCCTGGAAACGAGTCCGTGTCCTGGGGTATGAGGTAGTTGGGGGGGGGGGTTGATTGAGGTAATATGTACATGTAGGTAGAGGGTGAAAAGCAGTAAGTTCCAGGGGGCCGTAGGACTCAACAGGATGGTTCTGTAACAATGCTTCCCTTATTCCAAACTAAATCCTTTATCCAGGAGTTTAGTGTATTTGTGTCAGACGTTTAACTTAATCTCTCCTATTCACCCCTTCTCTCCTGTCAAAACCTGCTTACCTTTGTAGAAACGCACTCCTGTGAACATGCACAAACGCACTCCCGTGAACATGCAGAAACGCACTCCTGTGAACATGCAGAAACGCACTCCTGTGAACATGCAGAAACGCACTCCTGTGAACATGCAGAAACGCACTCCTGTGAACATGCAGAAACGCACTCCTGTGAACATGCAGAAACGCACTCCTGTGAACATGCAGAAACGCACTCCTGTGAACATGCAGAAACGCACTCCTGTGAACATGCAGAAACGCACTCCTGTGAACATGCAGAAACGCACTCCTGTGAACATGCAGAAACGCACTCCTGTGAACATGCAGAAACGCACTCCTGTGAACATGCAGAAACGCACTCCCGTGAACATGCAGAAACGCACTCCTGTGAACATGCAGAAACGCACTCCTGTGAACATGCAGAAACGCACTCCTGTGAACATGCAGAAACGCACTCCTGTGAACATGCAGAAACGCACTCCCGTGAACATGCAGAAACGCACTCCCGTGAACATGCAGAAACGCACTCCCGTGAACATGCAGAAACGCACTCCTGTGAACATGCAGAAACGCACTCCTGTGAACATGCAGAAACGCACTCCCGTGAACATGCAGAAACGCACTCCCGTGAACATGCAGAAACGCACTCCCGTGAACATGCAGAAACGCACTCCTGTGAACATGCAGAAACGCACTCCTGTGAACATGCAGAAACGCACTCCCGTGAACATGCAGAAACGCACTCCTGTGAACATGCAGAAACGCACTCCCGTGAACATGCAGAAACGCACTCCTGTGAACATGCAGAAACGCACTCCCGTGAACATGCAGAAACGCACTCCCGTGAACATGCAGAAACGCACTCCTGTGAACATGCAGAAACGCACTCCTGTGAACATGCAGAAACGCACTCCCGTGAACATGCAGAAACGCACTCCCGTGAACATGCAGAAACGCACTCCCGTGAACATGCAGAAACGCACTCCTGTGAACATCAAATCAAAGTTTATTTGTCACGTGCGCGGAATACAACAGGTGTGTAGACCTTACAGTGAAATACTTAATTACAGGCTCTAACCAATAGTGCAAAAAAGGTATTGGGTGAACAATAGGTAAGTAAAGAATTAAAAACAACAGTAAAAAGACACTGAAAAATAACAGTAGAGAGGCTCTATACAGTAGAGAGGCTCTATACAGTAGAGAGGCTCTATACAGTAGAGGCTCTATACAGTAGAGGCTCTATACAGTAGAGGCTCTATACAGTAGAGGCTCTATACAGTAGAGGCTCTATACAGTAGAGGGGCTCTATACAGTAGAGGGGCTCTATACAGTAGAGGGGCTCTATACAGTAGAGGGGCTCTATACAGTAGAGGGGCTCTATACAGTAGAGGGGCTCTATACAGTAGAGGGGCTCTATACAGTAGAGGGGCTCTATACAGTAGAGGGGCTCTATACAGTAGAGGGGCTCTATACAGGCACCGGTTAATCAGGCTGATTGAGGTAGGATGTACATGTAGATATGGTTAAAGTGCCTATGCATATATGATATGATGAACAGAGAGTAGCAGCAGTGTACAGAGGGGTTGGGTATATATTTGCAGAAATGACACACATGCAAAAACGCATGTGTGTCGGGGGATATGCATGTGGGTGTGTGTGTGGGGGGATATGTGTGTTTGTGCATGCTTGAGTGAGACGGTGTATGTGAAAGGAAGTAGGAATGTGTGTGCCAGAATGCCGATGTAGGTCTAAGCATGTGTACAATGCATTCGGAAAGCACCGAGGCCCCTCGACTTTTTCCACATTTTGTAACGTTACAGCCTTATTCTAAAATGGATTCAATAGTTTTATCCTTCCTTATCAATCTACACACAATACACCCTAACGGCAAAGCAAAAACACATTTTATACATTTTTGCAAATTTATTAAAAAAATATATGGGTTTACATAACTATTTTCAGGTCTCTCCATAAATGTTAGATCGGGTTTAAGTCCGGGTTCTGGCTGGTTAGATCGGGTTTAAGTCCGGGTTCTGGCTGGTTAGATCGGGTTTAAGTCTGGGTTCTGGCTGGTTAGATCGGGTTTAAGTCCGGGTTCTGGCTGGTTAGATCGGGTTTAAGTCCGGGTTCTGGCTGGTTAGATCGGGTTTAAGTCTGGGTTCTGGCTGGTTAGATCGGGTTTAAGTCCGGGTTCTGGCTGGTTAGATCGGGTTTAAGTCCGGGTTCTGGCTGGTTAGATCGGGTTTAAGTCTGGGTTCTGGCTGGTTAGATCGGGTTTAAGTCCGGGTTCTGGCTGGTTAGATCGGGTTTAAGTACGGGTTCTGGCTGGTTAGATCGGGTTTAAGTCTGGGTTCTGGCTGGTTAGATCGGGTTTAAGTCTGGGTTCTGGCTGGTTAGATCGGGTTTAAGTCCGGGTTCTGGCTGGTTAGATCGGGTTTAAGTCTGGGTTCTGGCTGGTTAGATCGGGTTTAAGTCCGGGTTCTGGCTGGTTAGATCGGGTTTAAGTCCGGGTTCTGGCTGGTTAGATCGGGTTTAAGTCTGGGTTCTGGCTGGTTAGATCGGGTTTAAGTCCGGGTTCTGGCTGGTTAGATCGGGTTTAAGTCTGGGTTCTGGCTGGTTAGATTGGGTTTAAGTCCGGGTTCTGGCTCGGCCACTCAAGGACATTCACAGTCTTTGTGTGCTTAGGGTCGTTGTCCTGTTGGATGGTAAAACCTTCGCCCCTGTCTGAGGTCCTGAGCGCTCTGGATCAGGTCATCGTCAAGGATCTCTCTGTACTTTGCTCTGTTCATCTTTCTCTCAATCCTGACAAGTCCCCCAGTCCCTGCCGCTGAAAAACATCCCCACAGCATGATTCACTGTAGGGATTGTGCCAGGTTTCCTCCAGACGTGGCATTCAGGCCAAAGAGTTGAATCTTGGTTTCATCAGACCAGAGAATCTTGTTTCTCATGGTCTGAGAGTCCTTTAGGTGCCTTTCGGCAAACTCCAAGTGGGTTGTTATGTGCCTTTTACTGAGGAGTGGTTTCTGTCTGGCCCGTCTACCATAAAGGCCTGATTGGTGGAGTGTTTCAGAGATGGTTGTCCTTCTGGAAAGTTCTCCCATCCCCACAGAGGAACTCTGGAGCTCTGTCAGAGTGACCATTGGGTTCTTGGTCACCTCTCGGACCAAGGCCCTTCTCCTGCCAATTGCTCAGTTTGGCCATGCAGCCAGCTCTAGTCCTGGCTGACAGCTCTAGGAAGAGTCTTGGTGGTTCCAAACTTCTACCATTTAAGAATGATGGAGGCCACTGTGTTCTTGGCAACCTTCAATGCTGCAGACATTTTTTGGTTCTCTTCCCCAGATTTGTGTCTAGACACAATATTGTCTCGGAGTTCAACAGTCAAGTCCTTCCACTTCATGACTTTTGCTCTGACATGTACTGTCAACTGTGGGACCTTATAGACAGGTGTGTTCCTTTCCAATTCAAGGCCAATCAATTGAAATTGATTGTAGAAACATCTCAAGGATGATCAATGGAAACAGGATGCACCTCAAGTCAGTTTCCAGTCTCATAGCAAAGGGTCAGAATACTTAAAAGTATTTCTGTTTTATTTATTTTAAGACATTTGCAGACATTTCTAAAAACCTGTTTTCACTTTGTCATAAAAAATAAATAAAACAAATGATTTCACCTTTATTTAACCAGGTACTTAAGTTGAGAACAAGTTCTCATTTACAGTTGCGACCGTCCCAAGATTAAGCAAAGCAGTTCGACACACAACAACACATGGAGTAAAACAAACATACAGTCAATAATACAGTAGAAAAATAAGTCTATATAGAATGTGAGCAAATGAGGTGAGATAAGGGAGGTAAAGGCAATAACTAGGCTATGGTGGTGAAGTAAATACAATATAGCAAGTAAAACACTGGAATGGTAGATTTGCAATGGAAGAATGTGCAAAGTAGAGAGAAATAATGGTGTGCAATGGAGCTAAATAAATAAATAAATACAGTAGGGAAAGAGGTAGTTGTTTGGGCTAAATTATAGATGGGCTATGTACAGGTGCAGTAATCTGTGAGCTGCTCTGACAGCTGGTGCTTAAAGCTAGTGAGGGAGAAGTGTTTCCAGTTTCAGAGATTTTTGTAGTTCGTTCTAGTCATTGGCAGCAGAGAACTGGAAGGAGAGGCGGCCAAAGGAAGAATTGGTTTTGGGGGTGACCAGAGAGATATACCTGCTGGAGCGCGTGCTACATGGGGGCTGCTATGGTGACCAGCGAGCTGAGATAAGGCGGGGCTTTACCTAGCAGAGACTTGTAGATGACCTGGAGCCAGTGGGTTTGGCGACAAGTATGAAGCGAGGGCCAGCCAACGAGAGCGTACAGGTCACAGTGGTGGGGAGTATATGGGGCTTTGGTGACAAAACGGATTGCACTGTGATAGACTTCATCCAATTTATTGAGTAGAGGGTTGGAGGCTATTTTGTAAATGACATCGCCGAAGTCGAGGATTGGTAGGATGGTCAGTTTTACAAGGGTATGTTTGGCAGCATGAGTGAAGGATGCTTTGTTGTGAAATAGTATGACTGGTGTGATCAACTGGTATTTCCATCACTGAATGACCTAAAAGGCCTTATTTCGCTATGGGATGTTGTTTCTTCTCCCAGACAATTGGCCGGTGCAAATTACATTTATTAGCGTTTACATTTTTTGTGGGGGGCAAAATCCGTCTGTTACTGGCTAACGAAAATCTTGGTGCTATAGTATGTTGTGAGAGGGCATGTGACGAGGTGCTGAGAATCTAGTCACTTTGCTGTGGAGCTGACCAGACAGGAAGTGGTGTTCCGGAGGGCAGAATATCACGTCACACCAGAAAACGCCCTCTACTACAGTACATCCACAGGTGTTTCCTGTGGCCTGGCTGGCACTGAGCGCTGTGAACGACCCTTCACTAACACACAGATTGAGGTTCACACACACACACACACACTCACACACACACACACACATCCTTCCTGTGCCCACGGCTACTCTGCCAAGTGGTATACAGTAGGTCTACAGACCTGTCTTTGTGACTGTAGACCTCAGTGGAAAATCTCAGTAACCCACAGGCAACACACACACACACACACACGCAGGCTGAGGTGTGGTCCCCTACTGATTTGCTGATGTAAGGAGAGACCCTGACTCAGGACAGTAACTACTGAAACTACTAGAATAGTTATCTAACGGAGGTCATCTTGGCTATAATGTCAAATCAGAACAAAATTTCTCTTTTTTTTTCTCTGCCGAGTATGTTCTGTTTTCTTCCTGGTCCCGGGGCTTCTGGGAGCTGTGCTGGAGAGGAGGAGGATGGATAATTAAGCAGAGCACTGCACTTCCTCCTCTGCCCCGTGCGTGTTGATGGGGACCTATGGGGATGTCAGTAATTGGTCTTCACGCTCTACCCTGTTTCCGCCTCCCAGGTTTTTAGGGCGATTAGGGAAACAAGATTTTAGCTAGTGATGAACAGTCTTTTTTTACTGCTGTGGTGTGTGGGCTTGTGGGCTTAGGCCAACGCACTTACACAGTCACTCAAACACGTTCTGCTGTAGCTCAGTGATTTTCCATTGAAGCAGATGTGTGGAGAGAGAAATGTTCCAAGCTCTGGGTTGGTTATACTCCAGTAGTACAATGTGTGTGAGTTCTGAGAGTCTCCAGTCATCACTTCACACTCGGCATGTTCTCACTGTGGCCTGCTGGGCACAGCAACACCTGACCCAGGCCCAACACTCTGGCCTGCTGGGCACAGCAACACCTGACCCAGGCCCAACACTGTGGCCTGCTGGGCACAGCAACACCTGACCCAGGCCTAACACTGTGGCCTGCCGGGCACAGCAACACCTGACCCAGGCCCAACACTGTGGCCTGCCAGGCATAGCAACACCTGACCCAGGCATGACACTGTGGCCTGCCAGGCACAGCAACACTTGACCCAGGCATGACACTGTGGCCTGCTGGGCACAGCAACACCTCACCCAGGCCTAATGACAGATGTGGAGTGTCCCACATTGTAGAATGACACACTTTCTTGCTCTTTCTCTCTCACACACACACACACACACACACAGACACACACACACACACAGACTCACTCAGACCTCACGTTTCAGGCTCCATTAGTGTGTAGACTATATGTTCTCTCCCAGTAGCTAGCACTAGGCTAGCCTGCTGATGCTAATCTGCTGACTGTTCTCTCCCAGTAGCTAGCACTAGGCTAGCCTGCTGATGCTAATCTGCTGACTGTGTTCTCTCCCAGTAGCTAGCACTAGGCTAGCCTGCTGATGCTAATCTGCTGACTGTGTTCTCTCCCAGTAGCTAGCACTAGGCTAGCCTGCTGATGCTAACCTGCTGACTAATGTACAGTAATGTCTCTGTTAGATGTTCTGACTGGGGTAATGTTAATAATAATAATCATCATCGTTATGTTTGTCCTAATGCTACTGTTATGTTTCTGTTAGATGGTACAGCTGATGAAGGTTAGCGTAGCGTCCTGCTGGCCTCATCTGACTCTGCTGAATAGAAGCCTGCGCTAGAATGGTCTGTCTCAAACAACTGGGGAATGTCTGGGGAAGCCTTATCCTGGAATCTATATGCTCTAGCCAAGTCCTCTGACTATCAAAAACTGTCTGTGACAACAATAGTCTCAACAACAATAGTCACCCGGAGACTTGGCCAAGTAAGCTAGGAAGTGGATGTGACGCTGCCTGAAATAGGTTGACACGGAATGTGAAGGCAAGGGGCAACATTCTCCCATCTCCATGCAGACATGGGTCCTATCAAAATAGGCAACTGGGTTTTATTGACATGAAGATAACAAACAATGGTGGAAAGGTACAACACTCCATATAGATCTGAACACTCTCCGTTTCTGTCTGGATGAAGATCAAACACAGTGGTGTTTCAGTCAACCATAACCCCATCGGACAAGTCTCCCCTCTGGACCCTGACTCACCCCAGAGAGAGAGAGCCCAGGGAGGGACTGCAGGGGGGAGACGGGGAGGGAGGTCCGCATCACTTCCCCCTCTGCTTCTTGTATAGCGGTGACTTCACCAGCAGGGCTCAATTAGCCCAAATGTGGCTCTGCTAAATATAGTACGTTGGCTCTGCCTGGAAGTACAACCCCTCTAATAATGATGCTAAAGTTGATTACACTTCTAATAAGTGGAGAGAGAGAACAAGTTGACAATAGAGGCAGATGTGCAAGCCGTCAAACACACTCCCCCATATACCTTAGTATAGAGACAGATGGTGGGGCCTTGAACATCTGAGTTACGGAAAATCTGGACGGTAACACGGAATCCAGACATTAAAACAGAATTTAACAATGTATTGAACTTAGTAGATAATGCTAGGACGTGTTATCATGTAGTCTGATATAGGACTAGGACATGTTATCATGTAGTCAGATATAGGACTAGGACGTGTAGTCTGATATAGGACTAGGACGTGTAGTCTGATATAGGACTAGGACGTGTAGTCTGATATAGGACTAGGACGTGTAGTCTGATATAGGACTAGGACATGTAGTCTGATCTAGGACGTGTAGTCTGATCTAGGACGTGTAGTCTGATCTAGGACGTGTAGTCTGATATAGGACTAGGACGTGTGGTCTGATATAGGACTAGGACGTGTGGTCTGATATAGGACTAGGGCGTGTGGTCTGATCTAGGACGTGTAGTCTGATCTAGGACGTGTAGTCTGATCTAGGACGTGTAGTCTGATCTAGGACTAGGACGTGTTATCGTGTAGTCTATAGGACTAGGACATGTTATTATGTGGTCTGATATAGGACTAGGGCGTGTCGTCTGATATAGGACTAGGACGTGTCGTCTGATATAGGACTAGGACGTGTCGTCTGATATAGGACTAGGACGTGTCGTCTGATATAGGACTAGGACGTGTCGTCTGATATAGGACTAGGACGTGTCGTCTGATATAGGACTAGGACGTGTCGTCTGATATAGGACTAGGACGTGTCGTCTGATATAGGACTAGGACGTGTCGTCTGATATAGGACTAGGACGTGTCGTCTGATATAGGACTAGGACGTGTAGTCTGATATAGGGCTAGGACATGATATCATGTAGTCTGATCTAGGACTAGGACGTGTAGTCTGATCTAGGACGTGTAGTCTGATCTAGGACGTGTAGTCTGATCTAGGACGTGTAGTCTGATCTAGGACTAGGACGTGTTATCGTGTAGTCTATAGGACTAGGACATGTTATTATGTGGTCTGATATAGGACTAGGGCGTGTCATCTGATATAGGACTAGGACGTGTCGTCTGATATAGGACTAGGACGTGTCGTCTGATATAGGACTAGGACGTGTCGTCTGATATAGGACTAGGACGTGTCGTCTGATATAGGACTAGGACGTGTCGTCTGATATAGGACTAGGACGTGTCGTCTGATATAGGACTAGGACGTGTCGTCTGATATAGGACTAGGACGTGTCGTCTGATATAGGACTAGGACGTGTCGTCTGATATAGGACTAGGACGTGTCGTCTGATATAGGACTAGGACGTGTCGTCTGATATAGGACTAGGACGTGTCGTCTGATATAGGACTAGGACGTGTCGTCTGATATAGGACTAGGACGTGTCGTCTGATGTAGGACTAGGACGTGTCGTCTGATGTAGGACTAGGACGTGTCGTCTGATGTAGGACTAGGACATGATATCATGTAGTCTGATATAGGGCTAGGACGTGTTGTCTGATATAGGGCTAGCATGTGTAGTCTGATATAGGACTAGGACGTGTAGTCTGATATAGGACTAGGACGTGTCGTCTGGTATAGGGCTAGGACATGATATCATGTAGTCTGATATAGGACTAGGACGTGTCGTCTGATATAGGACTAGGACATGTTATCATGTCGTCTGATATAGGGCTAGGACATGTTATGTAGTCTGATATAGGGCTAGGACATGTTATCATGTAGTCTGATATAGGGCTAGGACATGTTATCATGTATTCTGATATAGGACTAGGATGTGTAGTCTGATATAGGACTAGGACATGTTATCATGTCGTCTGATATAGGGCTAGGACGTGTCGTCTGATATAGGGCTAGCACGTGTCGTCTGATATAGGGCTAGCACGTGTCGTCTGATATAGGGCTAGGACGTGTCGTCTGATATAGGGCTATGACGTGTCGTCTGATATCGGGCTAGGACGTGTCGTCTGATATAGGGCTAGGACGTGTCGTCTATCGGGCTAGGGCGTGTCGTCTATCGGGCTAGGGCGTGTCGTCTATCGGGCTAGGGCGTGTCGTCTATCGGGCTAGGGCGCGTCGTCTATCGGGCTAGGGCGCGTCGTCTATCGGGCCAGGGCGTGTCGTCTATCGGGCTAGGGCGTGTCGTCTGATATAGGGCTAGGACGTGTGGTCTGATATAGGGCTAGGGCGTGTCGTCTGATATAGGACTAGGACATGATATCATGTAGTCTGATATAGGACTAGGATGTGTAGTCTTATATAGGACTAGGACGTGTGTGATATAGGACTAGGACTTGTAGCCTGATATAGGGCTAGGATGTGTAGTCTGACATAGGGCTAGGATGTGTAGTCTGACATAGGGCTAGGACGTGTAGTCTGATATAGGGCTAGGACGTGTCGTCTGATATAGGGCTAGGACGTGTCGTCTGATATAGGGCTAGGACGTGTAGTCTGATATAGGACTAGGACGTGTCGTCTGGTATAGGGCTAGGACATGATATCATGTAGTCTGATATAGGACTAGGACGTGTCTGATATAGGACTAGGACATGTTATCATGTCGTCTGATATAGGGCTAGGACATGTTATCATGTAGTCTGATATAGGACTAGGACATGTTATCATGTCGTCTGATATAGGGCTAGGACGTGTCGTCTGATATAGGGCTAGGACGTGTCGTCTGATATAGGGCTAGCACGTGTCGTCTGATATAGGGCTAGCACGTGTCGTCTGATATAGGGCTAGGACGTGTCGTCTGATATCGGGCTAGGACGTGTCGTCTGATATCGGGCTAGGGCGTGTCGTCTATCGGGCTAGGGCGTGTCGTCTATCGGGCTAGGGCGTGTCGTCTATCGGGCTAGGGCGTGTCGTCTATCGGGCTAGGGCGTGTCGTCTATCGGGCTAGGGCGTGTCGTCTATCGGGCTAGGGCGTGTCGTCTATCGGGCTAGGGCGTGTCGTCTATCGGGCTAGGGCGTGTCGTCTATCGGGCTAGGGCGTGTCGTCTATCGGGCTAGGGCGTGTCGTCTATCGGGCTAGGGCGTGTCGTCTATCGGGCTAGGGCTTGTCGTCTATCGGGCTAGGGCGTGTCGTCTATCGGGCCAGGGCGTGTCGTCTATCGGGCTAGGGCGTGTCGTCTGATATAGGGCTAGGACGTGTGGTCTGATATAGGGCTAGGGCGTGTCGTCTGACATAGGGCTAGGACGTGTAGTCTGACATAGGGCTAGGACGTGTAGTCTGACATAGGGCTAGGACGTGTAGTCTGACATAGGGCTAGGACGTGTAGTCTGATATAGGGCTAGGACGTGTAGTCTGATATAGGGCTAGGACGTGTAGTCTGATTATAGGGCTAGGACGTGTAGTCAGATATAGGGCTTTTGGTCCATTAAAATAACATCAAATTGATCAGAAATACAGTGTAGACATTGTTAATATTTTAAATGACTATTGTAGCTGGAAACGGCAGATGTTTTAAAACATTTTTAATGGAATATCTACAGGCCCATTATCAGCAACCATCACTCCTGTGTTCCAATGGCACGTTGTGTTAACTAATCCAAGTTTATCATTTTCCCAAGAAACTGAAAATCTCGTATAACTCTGTGTACTACTCCCTTCACAGAACAGCACAAACGGGCTCTAACCAGAATAGAAAGAGGAGTGGGAGGCCCCGGTCCACAACTGAGCTTGAGGATAAGTACAGTAGAGTGTCTAGTTTGAGAAAGAGATGCCTCACAAGTCCTCAACTGGCAGCTTCATTAAATAGTACCCGCAAAACGCCAGTCTCAACGTCAACAGTGAAGAGGCGACTTCGGGATGCTGGCCTTCTAGGCAGAGTTGCAAAGAAAAAGCCATATCTCAGACTGGCCAATAAAAATAAAATATTAAGATGGGCAGAATAACACAGATACTGCACAGAGGATCTCTGCCTAGAAGGCCAGCATCTCGGAGTCGCCTCTTCACTGTTGACGTTGAGACTGGACAGAGGATCTCTGCCTAGAAGGCCAGCATCCCGGAGTCGCCTCTTCACTGTTGACGTTGAGACTGGACAGAGGATCTCTGCCTAGAAGGCCAGCATCCCGGAGTCGCCTCTTCACTGTTGACGTTGAGACTGGACAGAGGATCTCTGCCTAGAAGGCCAGCATCCCGGAGTCGCCTCTTCACTGTTGACGTTGAAGCTGCCAGTTGAGGACTTGTGAGGCGTCTGTTTCTCAAACTAGACACTCTAATGTACTTATCCTCTTGCTCAGTTGTGCCCCGGGGCCTCCCGCTCCTCTTTCTATTCTGGCTAGAGCCAGTTTGTGCTGTTCTGTGAATGGAGTAGTACACAGCATTGTATGAGATCTTCAGTTCCTTGGCAATTTCTAACATGGAATAACCTTCATTTCTCAGAACAAGAATAGACTGACGAGTTTCATAAAGTTCTTTGTTTCTGCCCATCTTGAGCCTGTAATCGAACCCACAAATGCTGAGGCTCCAGATACTCAACTAGTCTAAATTAGGCCAGTTTTATTGCTTCTGTAAATCAGCACAGCAGTTTTCAGCTCTGCTGACATAATTGCAAAAAGGTTTTCTAATGATCAGTTAGCCTTTTAAAATGATAAACTTGGATTAGCTAACACAACATGCCGTTGGAACACAGGAGTGATGGTTGCTGATAATGGGCCTCTGTACGCCTATGTAGATATTCCATTAAAAATCTGCCGTTTCCAGCTACAATAGTCATTTACAACACAAACAATGTCTACGCTGTATTTCTGATCAATTTGATGTTATTTTAATGGACAAAAAAAGTGTTTTTCTTTAAAAAACAAGGACATTTCAGAGTGACTCCAAACTTTTGAACGGTAGTGTATGACTGGGACATGT
Organism: Oncorhynchus mykiss; assembly: GCF_057628025.1. NCBI lineage: Eukaryota > Metazoa > Chordata > Actinopteri > Salmoniformes > Salmonidae > Oncorhynchus > Oncorhynchus mykiss. The sequence continues at coordinate 504,085 of NW_028322095.1, forward strand.
TATTGTGTAGTCAGATACGGGACCGGGACATGTTATTGTGTAGTCAGATACGGGACCGGGACATGTCGTCGTGTAGTCAGATACGGGACTGGGACATGTTATTGTGTAGTCAGATACGGGACCGGGACATGTCGTCGTGTAGTCAGATACGGGACTGGGACATGTTATTGTGTAGTCAGATACGGGACCGGGACATGTCGTCGTGTAGTCAGATACGGGACTGGGACATGTTATTGTGTAGTCAGATACGGGACCGGGACATGTCGTCGTGTAGTCAGATACGGGACTGGGACATGTTGTCGTGTAGTCAGATACGGGACCGGGACATGTTATCATGTAGTCAGATACAGGACTGGGACATGCTATCATATGGGTACAGCCAGGGTTGTGACTGTCTGTTTATATGGGAGGACAGATTGAGAGGCGGTAGTTCGGATTAAGCTGCCTGACCGAGTCCATCTGTCTGACTGTCTGTGTGGGTGTCCTCTCCTCCATCATACCACTTCCTACTGCTGTATCCCCAGAGCAGGGTGTTAGTCCTTACTGAGACTCCCCTGGAACACAACAGAGAGGTGTTAGTCCTGACTGAGACTCCCCTGGAACACAACAGAGAGGTGTTAGTCCTGACTGAGACTCCCCTGGAACACAACAGAGAGGTGTTAGTCCTGACTGAGACTCCCCTGGAACACAACAGAGAGGTGTTAGTCCTGACTGAGACTCCCCTGGAACACAACAGAGAGGTGTTAGTCCTGACTGAGACTCCCCTGGAACACAACAGAGAGGTGTTAGTCCTGACTGAGACTCCCCTGGAACACAACAGAGAGGTGTTAGTAGTTACTGAGACTCTCCTGGAACACAACAGAGAGGTGTTAGTAGTTACTGAGACTCCCCTGGAACACAACAGAGAGGTGTTAGTCCTTACTGAGATTCCCCTGGAACACAACAGAGAGGTGTTAGTCCTTACTGAGACTCCCCTGGAACACAACAGAGAGGTGTTAGTCCTGACTGAGACTCCCCTGGAACACAACAGAGAGGTTTTAGTAGTTACTGAGACTCCCCTGGAACACAACAGTGAGGTGTTAGTCCTTACTGAGACTCCCCTGGAACACAACAGAGGTGTTAGTCCTGACTGAGACTCCCCTGGAACACAACAGAGAGGTGTTAGTAGTTACTGAGACTCCCCTGGAACACAACAGAGAGGTGTTAGTCCTGACTGAGACTCCCCTGGAACACAACAGAGAGGTGTTAGTCCTTACTGAGACTCCCCTGGAACACAACAGAGGTGTTAGTCCTGACTGAGACTCCCCTGGAACACAACAGAGAGGTGTTAGTAGTTACTGAGACTCCCCTGGAACACAACAGAGAGGTGTTAGTCCTGACTGAGACTCCCCTGGAACACAACAGAGAGGTGTTAGTAGTTACTGAGACTCGCCTGGAACACAACAGAGAGGTGTTAGTCCTGACTGAGACTCCCCTGGAACACAACAGAGAGGTGTTAGTAGTTACTGAGACTCCCCTGGAACACAACAGAGAGGTGTTAGTAGTTACTGAGACTCCCCTGGAACACAACAGAGAGGTGTTAGTAGTTACTGAGACTCCCCTGGAACACAACAGAGAGAGCAGGGTAACCTTCTTTCCTCCTGACTAGATAAGTAGCCACATACGTGTGTGTGTGTTAGGGTTGACCTTGTGGCAAAGTGCCCACTGCTTCTGGGCTTAGCCCTTCTCCCCCAGTGTATTGTGGGTCAGTGATGGGGAAGGGCAGACTGCACTTGGAGTTAGTTTCATCTCATCTCTCTGTCGTTGGGCTCCCGAATGGTGCAGCTGCACTGTATCTCAGTGCTAAAGGTGTCACTACAGACCCTGGTTCGATTCTAGGCTGTATCACAACCGGCCGTGATTGGGAGTAGGGCGGCGCACAATTAGCCCAACGTCGTCCGGGTTATGGTTTGGCCGGAGAATGCCATCATTGTAAATAGAAATGTGTTCTTAACTGACTTACCTAGTTAAATAAATAAAGAATTAATAAATAAATAAATAAATAAATAAATAAAAATACAATAAATTGTCTCTCTCTGAAAGCTGGAAGCACAGAGACATTCCACATTATGTCCTCCGACATGTTTTTGTGTTGACACATGTACTTCTGCCCCATATAGACCTGGACTGTTGTACGTTTGTGGTGGTTGTTTAAATCCCTGCTGTTGTCTGACTGTCTGTCAGCCTGAAGACTTCAGTCTGGGTTGTGGTACGATCAGTCTCTGGAATAGTAGCTAGTCACGTGAGATATTGATGTTTTGCTGAAGTAGAGACGGACCTATTTTTCTCTGTGTGTTTCTGAGTGTGTGCCTGCCTCTGTGTGTGTTTATGTGCCCACTTGCACCAAGGTGACCCAGGATGTGTGCCAATCCCCCCCCCCCCCCCCCCCGCGCGCACACAGCCATCCTGGCTACCCGCCCAAATTCTGTAGTTTCCATGGAAACATATAGCCCCTGCTGCCAACCACCTCTGCCTTCCTACCGGAACAGAGACATCGCCTCGACCAATCAAAAAACTGAGCCAAACAGCACATGTACAAAAATAACCAATCAGACCACAGAGCTGAGCCAAAGCAGCCTGTGCTACCTACAAAGCCACATGGCTGTGAATAATTCAGGAGAAGGAAAACACAAGTAGTTACTGATTTACACACACATGCACAGGCGCACACACGCAAGCACACACACATAGGCACACACACACATAGGCACACACACACAGGCACACACACAGACACAGACACAGACACACACAGCGATATTGGTATGTGGTTACTTATTTAGTCAGAAGGAAAGTAGGTTACCCTGCTCTCGTTCTGTCTGAGGTGGGTATTTAGGGAGGGAGGCATGAGAATGAGAAGGGGAGCTAGGGGGAAGAGAGACTTAGGTGAAGAAATGAGAGAAGCTGGTAAGGGGGAGAGAGATGCAGCGAAGGGGGAGAGAGATTGGGGGGGGGAAGGGGGAGAGAGATTGGGGGGGGGAAGGGGGAGAGAGATGAGAGAGATGGGGGGGAAGGGGGAGAGAGATGGGGGGGGGGGGAAGGGGGAGAGAGATGGGGGGGGGGGAGGGGGAGAGAGATGGGGGGGGGGGGGGAGGGGGAGAGAGATGGGGGGGGGGGAGGGGGAGAGAGATGGGGGGGGGGGGAAGGGGGAGAGAGATGGGGGGGGGAAGGGGGAGAGAGATGGGGGGGGGAAGGGGGAGAGAGATATGGGGGGGGGAAGGGGGAGAGAGATATGGGGGGGGGGAGGAGAGAGATGGGGGGGAGGGGGGAGAGATGCGTGGAGGGGGGAGAGATGCGTGGAAGGGGGAGAGAGATGCGTGGAAGGGGGAGAGAGATGCAGGGAAGGGGGAGAGAGATGGGGGGGGGGGGAGAGATGCAGCCCTGCTCACCACAGTCTAGATTGAAGTTTCTTTCCACTTGATCATGCCTATATTCTCATATGGTTTATGTGTTGTGGGGTGCCAGGGACCTCACGATATGATATTAGCACAATACTTAGATGCCAGTACCATCTGTAATGCGATTCTCATGATTCTGAATGTAGTGCGATTAGATTCTGAGATTTTAATGTTGGAAACATATTGTTCACAGTCTGCTGTAGAGAGACACGAGGGAAGGAGAAAATTAGTTTTCATTACTGATGGAAATACATAGGCTGAGAACATGTTGGCTCGTAAAGATGGAGAACAAACTGTATGATGTAAATTACTACAGCCCACTAGCGCTAGCTTATGCTTATAGTGTAGATATAGTGTAGATTTAATATAGATATAGTGTAGATATAATATAGATATAGTGTAGATATAATATAGATATAGTAGACAGTGTATATATAATGTAGATATAGTATAGATATAGTATAGATATAGTGTAGACATAATATAGATATAATATAGATTTAGTGTATATATAATATAGATTTAGTGTATATATAATATAGATATAGTGTAGATATAATATAGATATAGTGTAGATATAATATAGATATAGTGTAGATATAATATAGATATAGTGTAGATATAATGTAGATATAGTATAGATATAATATAGATATAGTGTAGATATAATATAGATATAGTGTAGATATAATATAGATATAGTGTAGATATAATGTAGATATAGTATAGATATAATATAGATATAGTGTAGATATAATGTAGATATAGTATAGATATAGTGTAGATATAATATAGATATAGTGTAGATATAATGTAGATATAGTATAGATATAATATAGATATAGTGTAGATATAATATAGATTTAGTGTATATATAATATAGATATAGTGTAGATATAATATAGATATAGTGTAGATATAATATAGATATAGTGTAGATATAATATAGATATAGTGTAGATATAATATAGATATAGTGTAGATATAATATAGATATAGTGTAGATATAGATATAGTGTAGATATAATGTAGATATAGTGTAGATATAATGTAGATATAGAGTAGATATAATATAGATATAGTGTAGATATAATATAGATATAGTGTAGATTTAGTGTAGATATAGTATAGATATGTAGATATAGTGTCGATATAATGTAGATATAGTGTAGATGTAATGTAGATATAGTGTAGATGTAATATAGATTTAGTGTAGATATAATATATATTGTAGATATTATGTCCAGAATAATATGGTGCCAATGAACTGTATATATTTTAACTTTCTCTTCTAATATGGATTTAGTGGGCTGAAGGCAGTGGGCTGAATGCAGTGGGCTGAATGCAGTGGGCTGAATGCAGTGGGCTGAATGCAGTGGGCTGAATGCAGTGGGCTGGATGCAGTGGGCTGGATGCAGTGGGCTGATATTTACAACATTTGTTGTAAACTCATTGTGTGAGTTAGCCACTGAGAGAGACGGGACCCAACCACTGAGAGAGACGGGACCCAGCCACGGAGGGAGACGGGGCCCAGCCACGGAGGGAGACGGGGCCCAGCCACGGAGGGAGACGGGGCCCAGCCACGGAGGGAGACGGGGGCCCAGCCACGGAGGGAGACGGGGGCCCAGCCACGGAGGGAGACGGGGGCCCAGCCACGGAGGGAGACGGGGGCCCAGCCACGGAGGGAGACGGGGGCCCAGCCACGGAGGGAGACGGGGGCCCAGCCACGGAGGGAGACGGGGGCCCAGCCACGGAGGGAGACGGGGGCCCAGCCACGGAGGGAGACGGGGGCCCAGCCACGGAGGGAGACGGGGGCCCAGCCACGGAGGGAGACGGGGGCCCAGCCACGGAGGGAGACGGGGGCCCAGCCACGGAGGGAGACGGGGGCCCAGCCACGGAGGGAGACGGGGGCCCAGCCACGGAGGGAGACGGGGGCCCAGCCACGGAGGGAGACGGGGGCCCAGCCACGGAGGGAGACGGGGGCCCAGCCACGGAGGGAGACGGGGGCCCAGCCACGGAGGGAGACGGGGGCCCAGCCACGGAGGGAGACGGGGGCCCAGCCACGGAGGGAGACGGGGGCCCAGCCACGGAGGGAGACGGGGGCCCAGCCACGGAGGGAGACGGGGGCCCAGCCACGGAGGGAGACGGGGGGCCCAGCCACGGAGGGAGACGGGGGCCCAGCCACGGAGGGAGACGGGGGCCCAGCCACGGAGGGAGACGGGGGCCCAGCCACGGAGGGAGACGGGGGCCCAGCCACGGAGGGAGACGGGACCCCAGCCACGGAGGGAGACGGGGGCCCAGCCACGGAGGGAGACGGGGGCCCAGCCACGGAGGATGGTGGTCTGTCTCTCCAGTCTACCCTCAGGGGGAGGGTCTTTGATTTTGGCAGACACAGCCTTAGGGCGTCGCCCAGTGGGGCTCAGGGGGATGAGTCTGCTCAGGGGGGTGAGAGGGGACGAGGGGTAGTGTGTGTGTGTCACTGGTCTCCCTCATTGTTGCTCGGTGGCAGAAGTATTAAAGTGGTAGTGCAGCTCACAGGAAGCTGGCCCTCACGCGCTCTCTCTCACAACAACACTGCCACTTCCTGTTGCACAGGGCAGAGAGAACGAGTGAGAAAGAGAGAAAGTATTGTGGGGGAGCATTACATATTTCCCTGTCTGTCTTTTTTCCTTCTTCTGACCTCGTCATTCTGTCTCTCTGCACTTACTAGTGTCGTCTGTCAGCCGTAGCCCAGAAAGTTCTCCAGGAGCCAGACTGAGACCATGTTAGTGGAAATTGATTGACAGATAACGTAATCAATTTACTGAGTTAGTTAGTTAGTTAAAAGCTCTGATGTTTGTCCCCTCCTTTCTCTCCTCCTCGCTCCTTCTATTCTCTCTGTCTCTCGTTTGTTTGTTCTTCTTCTCTAGTTCCACTCTCGTTTCCTTTTGTACTGCGTCCTCCAATGGGCTTCTCCATAGTGTGTACTTGCGTCCTGTTCATGTGTGCACAACGTTTACGTAACCACGGAAGAGAGAGCAATAAAAAATGGTGGTCTGGCGTGGGAGCAGCAAAACGGTCTTATGACTCCACCGACAATGTTCAGATTTGTTAAAAATCTGTTTGATTTGGAACCCAATAAGAGCCTCCATTTTATTTGACAGGAAAAGACTTAGTTTATGAAGACGTGATTCTATAAACTGTCTGACTCGGGGGGTTTTATGCAACACAATATGATTGGATAGATTTTTCATTTTCTGTGACCAAAATAATTCCACTTTTTACAAGTCATGCAGCTATATGCCCCAGTAGGGGGGGATTTGGCCTAAAGCTGGGCATCGTGGGCCTCGGCAGCACAACACACATGCAGATGTATGCCCCAGTAGGGGGGATATTTGGCCTAAAGCTGGGCATCGTGGGCCCAGGCAGCACAACACACATGCAGATGTATGTCCCCAGTAGGGGGGGGGTATTTGGCCTAAAGCTGGGCATCGTGGGCCTCGGCAGCACAACACACATGCAGATGTATGCCCCAGTAGGGGGGATATTTGGCCTAAAGCTGGGCATCGTGGGCCCAGGCAGCACAACACACATGCAGATGTATGTCCCCAGTAGGGGGGGGGTATTTGGCCTAAAGCTGGGCATCGTGGGCCTCGGCAGCACAACACACATGCAGATGTATGTCCCCAGTAGGGGGGATATTTGGCCTAAAGCTGGGCATCGTGGGCCCAGGCAGCACAACACACATGCAGATGTAATGTCCCAGTAGGGGGGGGGGTATTTGGCCTAAAGCTGGGCATCGTGGGCCCAGGCAGCACAACACACATGCAGATGTAATGTCCCAGTAGGGGGGGGGGTATTTGGCCTAAAGCTGGGTATCGTGGGCCCAGGCAGCACAACACACATGCAGATGTAATGTCCCAGTAGGGGGGGGGGGGTATTTGGCCTAAAGCTGGGTATCGTGGGCCCAGGCAGCACAACACGCATGCAGATGTAATGTCCCAGTAGGGGGGGGGGGGGGTATTTGGCCTAAAGCCGGGCATCGTGGGCCTCGGCAGCACAACACACATGCAGATGTAATGTCTAAAGCGTTTCTCTAACGGCCCTGCATTACATGACTGCAGCAATGAGAGCTGATGTGCAAAGAGTCATTAAATTGGAGCTGAACTGAGCCACTCCAATACATGTCAGGATTCTGTGTTGGATCTGTAGGCCTTAAGACTATGACCCAAATGGCACTCTGTCCCTTATATAGTGCACTACTGTTAAACACAACCTGGTCAATAGTAGTGCACTACTGTTAATCAACCTGGTCAATAGTAGTGCACTACTGTTAATCAACCTGGTCAATAGTAGTGCACTACTGTTAAACACAACCTGGTCAATAGTAGTGCACTACTGTTAATCAACCTGGTCAATAGTAGTGCACTACTGTTAATCAACCTGGTCAATAGTAGTGCACTACTGTTAATCAACCTGGTCAATAGTAGTGCACTACTGTTAATCAACCTGGTCAATAGTAGTGCACTACTGTTAATCAACCTGGTCAATAGTAGTGCACTACTGTTAATCAACCTGGTCAATAGTAGTGCACTACTGTTAATCAACCTGGTCAATAGTAGTGCACTGTAAAGGGAATAATGATGTTATTGAGGATGCAGACTATATGTGGTTAGACAGGGTGATGGTAAGGTACCTGGAGTCTCCAGCCCAGTGGAGAGCACCCTTGGAAGGCTGTGAAGACCGCTTCCACAGAGCTCCATGACAACTCATCAGAGGGTAACTCCCTGGTCCCACACTGCTGCTGTACAACTCTACCTCACCCCTGTCTTACCCTGGGCTTATGGACTGGACTCTTTGTGTTTTCTCATGCGTAGTGCAATGTGGCGTGGGTGGATGTGTGAGAGAGTGTGTGCATGCATGAAAATGTATACATAAATGTGTGTGTGTGGAAGAGTACATACCTTGTGTGTTGTGATGTTGGCTGTCTCAGCCCCTGGCTCCTCTGCAGAACAGAATCAGTGTAGTGTTCTGATGAAAATGTAATCCACTTGAGACCAGAATAGATATAATGGTATTACTGTATGCCTGAGAGAGCAGAGCACTGCATGGTTCTCCTCTTCAGCAAGAAGACCTGAGATAAACACATACTGTAGTCTTCAAGTACAGAGACATAGCAACACCTGGTAAAAACATTATCCTCTCGCTCTCTCTTTCTCCCTAGCTCTCTCTCTCTCACTTTCTTTCTCTCTCACTTTCTCTCTCTCTTTCTCCCTAGCTCTCTCACTTTCTTTCTCTCTCTCTTTCTCTCTCTCTTTCTCCCTAGCTCTCTCTCACTTTCTTTCTCTCTCTCACTTTCTTTCTCTCTCTCACTTTCTTTCTCTCTCTCACTTTCTTTCTCTCTCTTTCTACCTATCTCTCTCTCTCACTTTCTCTCTCTCTTTCTCCCTAGCTCTCTCACTTTCTTTCTCTCTCTCTTTCTCTCTCTTTCTCTCTCTCTTTCTCCCTAGCTCTCTCTCACTTTCTTTCTCTCTCTCACTTTCTTTCTCTCTCTCACTTTCTTTCTCTCTTTCTACCTATCTCTCTCTCTCACTTTCTTTCTCTCACTTTCTTTCGCTCTCTCTCTCTCTTTCACTCTCTCTCTCTTTCTCTCGCTCTCTCGCTCTCTCAATTCAATTCAAGGGCTTTATTGGCATATTGAATGTTAACATGTGTTAACATTGCCAAAGCAAGTGAGGTAGATAATATATAAAGTGAATATATAAAGTGAAATAAACAATACAAATGAACAGTAAACATTACACATACAGAAGTTTCAAAACAATAAAGACATTACAAATGTCATATTATATATATACAGTGTTTTAACAATGTACAAATGGTAAAGGACACAAGATAAAATAAATAAACATAAATATGGGTTGTATTTACAATGGTGTTTGTTCTTCACTGGTTGCCCTTTTCTTGTGGTAACGGGTCACAAATCTTGCTGCAGTGATGGCACACTGTGGTATTTCACTTTCTCGCTCTTTCGCTCTCTCTTTCTCTCCCTCTCTTTCTCTCTTCTCTCTCTCTTTCTCTAGCTCTCTGACCTCACCTTTTTAATGCTTTCAGGCCTATTCCTTCAGTTGTCATAACCATGTATCAGTATTCTGTCAGCCAGGCCACGTGGTTAGGTGAGGTTCACCACAGCCAGCAGGTCTGTCAGTGTCAGAGAGGCTGGTGGGGTAAAAGAGCTAGCTGTCACAGGTCTTCTGTAATCACCATGTGTCTAATCTTGGTAAAGGCACCATGGCTTTAGTTTTTGTAGTTTTCATCAATTTACATCTTAATAGAACCTATTTATGCTCATGTTGATTGAATATTAGGGATCAACACACTATCCCCATGTGTTTCAATGCAACCCGGACTTAGAGCAGACTGGACTTAATGGGAGCAGACTGGACTTAATGGGAGCAGACTGGACTTAATGGGAGCAGACTGGACTTAATGGGAGCAGACTGGACTTAATGGGAGCAGACTGGACTTAATGGGAGCAGACTGGACTTAATGGGAGCAGACTGGACTTAATGGGAGCAGACTGGACTTAATGGGAGCAGACTGGACTTAATGGGAGCAGACTGGACTTAATGGGAGCAGACTGGACTTAATAGGAGCACGCTCCAACGCCCAGGCCCCCACCGCTCCAACGCCCAGGCCCCCACCGCTCCAACGCCCAGGCCCCCACCGCTCCAACGCCCAGGCCCCCACCGCTCCAACGCCCAGGCCCCCACCGCTCCAACGCCCAGGCCCCCACCGCTCCACCGCTCCAACGCCCAGGCCCCCACTGCCCAGGCCCCCACCGCTCCAACGCCCAGGCCCCCACCTCCCAGGCCCCCACCGCTCCAACGCCCAGGCCCCCACCGCTCCAACGCCCAGGCCTACTACAACACCAGAAGACCATGACAGTAGTCACAGTAGCTGTTGAGTTTGTAGGCCACGGTTAGGGTAGCGTGTTTTTTTATGAAGAGGGGAAAAAGAGAGAGAGGATGAAGTTTCCCACTAGGTCTCGAAACCCGGCTACAGTGAAGTAGCATCCTCTCTGTTCCCAACATCCTCTCTGTTCCCAGGTCGCTACCTCAAGTGCGGCCTCAGCAGCAGTGCATGTCATGGAAAACTGGTCGCTAATTATTAGAAAATTAGCTTCAATGTCTTTTTATTAACGTCACTAGTGATTACATCTTGTGAAGCTTCCATCAACACTCTTATACATATTTCCTAATTAGGGCGTGTAGCGTCTGTACGAGTGTGTAGCGTCTGTACGAGTGTGTAGCGTCTGTACGAGTGTGTAGCGTCTGTACGAGTGTGTAGCGTCTGTACGAGTGTGTAGCGTCTGTACGAGCGTGTAGCGTCTGTACGGGCGTGTAGCGTCTGTACGAGTGTGTAGCGTCTGTACGAGTGTGTAGCGTCTGTACGGGCGTGTAGCGTCTGTACGGGCGTGTAGCGTCTGTACGAGTGTGTAGCGTCTGTACGAGTGTGTAGCGTCTGTACGAGTGTGTAGCGTCTGTACGGGCGTGTAGCGTCTGTACGGGCGTGTAGCGTCTGTACGGGCGTGTAGCGTCTGTACGGGCGTGTAGCGTCTGTACGGGCGTGTAGCGTCTGTACGAGTGTGTAGCGTCTGTACGAGTGTGTAGCGTCTGTGTACGAGTGTGTAGCGTCTGTACGAGTGTGTAGCGTCTGTACGGGTGTGTAGCGTCTGTACGGGTGTGTAGCGTCTGTACGAATGTGTAGCGTCTGTACGAGCGTGTAGCGTCTGTACGGGCGTGTAGCGTCTGTACGGGCGTGTAGCGTCTGTACGGGCGTGTAGCGTCTGTACGGGCGTGTAGCGTCTGTACGGGCGTGTAGCGTCTGTACGGGCGTGTAGCGTCTGTACGGGCGTGTCGCGTCTGTGTACGGGCGTGTCGCGTCTGTGTACGGGCGTGTCGCGTCTGTGTACGGGCGTGTCGCGTCTGTGTACGGGCGTGTCGCGTCTGTGTACGGGCGTGTCGCGTCTGTGTACGGGCGTGTCGCGTCTGTGTACGGGCGTGTCGCGTCTGTGTACGGGCGTGTCGCGTCTGTGTACGGGCGTGTCGCGTCTGTGTACGGGCGTGTCGCGTCTGTGTACGGGCGTGTCGCGTCTGTGTACGGGCGTGTCGCGTCTGTGTACGGGCGTGTAGCGTCTGTGTACGGGCGTGTAGCGTCTGTGTACGGGCGTGTAGCGTCTGTGTACGGGCGTGTAGCATTGACCGAATATGATTTTTCAACGCCGATACCGATTATTGGAGGACCAAACAAAGCCGGTACCGACGTTTTTTACATTTTAAAAAAAATTATAAAAAATTATTATTTGTAATAATGACAATTACAACAATACTCAATTATATTTTAACTTAATATAATACATCAATAAAAATCAATTCAGCCTCAAATAAATAATGAAACATGTTCAATTTGGTTTAAATAATGCAAAAACAAAGTGTTGGAGAAGAAAGTAAAAGTGCAATATGTGCCATGTAAAAAAGCTAACGTTTCAGTTCCTTGCTCTGAACATGAGAACATATGAAAGTTGGTAGTTCCTTTTAACATGAGACTTCAATATTCCAAGGTAAGAGGTTTTAGGTTGTACTTAATATAGTATTTATAGGACTATTTCTCTCTATACCATTTGTATTTCATATACCTTTGACTATTGGATGTTCTTATAGGTACTTTAGTATTGCCAGTGTAACAGTATAGCTTCTGTCCCTCTCCTCGCCCCTACCTGGGCTTGAACCAGGAACACATCGACAACAGCCACCCTCGAAGCATCGTTACCCATGAAGAGCAAGGGGAACAATTACTCCAAGTCTCTGAGCGAGTGAGGTTTGAAACGCTATTAGTGTGCACCCCGCTAAATAGCTAGCCATTTCACATCGATTACACCAGCCTAATCTCGGGAGTTGATAGGCTTGAAGCGGACCAACAGTCTATTTTCACAAATGCGCACCGCATTCGCGTAACAGGCAGTCTCCTCGTGGAGTGCAATGAGAGGCAGGTGGTTCGAGCGTTGGACTAGTTAACCGTAAGGTTGCAAGATCGAATCCCCGAGCTGACAAGGTAAAAATCTGTCGTTCTGCCCCTGAACAGGGCAGTTAACCCACTGTTCCTAGGCTGTCATTGAAAATAAGAATGTGTTCTTAACTGACTTGCCTAGTTAAATAAAGTTGTAAAATAAAAATTGAAAATAATCTGCCAACTCGGTGTCCAAAAATACCTATTTCCGATTGTTAGGAAAACTTGAAATGGATTAATCGGTCGACCTCTAGTGTCTATGTACGAGTGTGTCGTTTATATCCCTTCAGCTAATGTGCTGAAGCAGTGTCTCATTACTCTGTCCCTGAGGACTCGGTGGCCTGCTAGAGTGGAGCTGAACGACACACTGTCACTGTAATTAATGTTGTGGGAGAGGGCCTCAGAGCGGAGCTGGGGAGAGGGCCTCAGAGCGGAGCTGGGGAGAGGGCCTCAGAGCGGAGCTGGGGAGAGGGCCTCAGAGCGGAGCTGGGGAGAGGGCCTCGGAGCGCAGCTGGAAGCGAGCTGGGGAGAGGGCCTCGGAGCGCAGCTGGAAGCGAGCTGGGGAGAGGGCCTCGGAGCGCAGCTGGAAGCGAGCTGGGGAGAGGGCCTCGGAGCGCAGCTGGAAGCGAGCTGGGGAGAGGGCAGAGTTGAATTAAGGGCCTCAGCTTGGAGATCAAGGGTGCTGTTGTGAGAGTTTGGTTGTTCCCAATGAAGCCAGGGAGAGTTGTGTGAGAAGTTCCATAGGAAGTACTGATGGGCGAGGAACCATCGTGGAGCTGCACGAGGGGGACTAGGGCATTCCTAAACTGTTAGCTACTGTATAGCGTGTAGGTGGGCTGGTCTCTGCAGGGCTGTTAGAGGGGCTGGAGAAGGGGGTGTGTGGAGCGTAGTCAAATAGGATCTCTTCATGATCCCTAACCTTGTGCGTGGGCAACGGTACACTCTCTGGGAACCATTCCTGTGACACTGAAACATGACTGGCTTGTACCACGTCCCTCTAATGTAGGGCAAATGTTTCTCTTCACCATCAATCATTCATCCTATCCTACACTAAAGCCCCTCTATACGGATGTGTTCCTAATGGCTCCCTATTCCCTTTATAGGACTCTGGTCAAAAGTAGTGCACTATAAATGGTTCCCTATTCCCTTCATAGGACTCTGGTCAAAGGTGGTACACTATAAATGGTTCCCTATTCCCTTTATAGGACTCTGGTCAAAAGTAGTGCACTATAAATGGTTCCCTATTCCCTTCATAGGACTCTGGTCAAAAGTAGGGCACTATAAATGGTTCCCTATTCCCTTTATAGGACTCTGGTCAAAAGTAGTGCACTATAAATGGTTCCCTATTCCCTTCATAGGGCTCTGGTCAAAGGTGGTACACTATAAATGGTTCCCTATTCCCTTTATAGGACTCTGGTCAAAAGTAGGGCACTATAAAGGAAATAGGGTGTTGTTGGGTATTCCTTCTCTACAACATGTCTTTCTTTAGGAGACAGAAAAACACAGAATGAATAACATTTTCTCTCTTGTTGTTTTTTCTCCCTGCAGAGATTACGAAGATTATCGACCAAATACAGGACAGAGAAGATCTACCCCACCAACGTCGGGGAGCAGGAAGGGAATGTGAAGAAGAACCGCTATAAAGACATACTGCCCTGTATGTAATGCTGTGTGTAGTGTGCTGTGTGTAGTGTACTGTGTGTAGTGTGCTGTGTGCTGTGTGTGTAGTGTACTGTGCTGTGTGTCTAGTGTGCTGTGTGTGTCCTCTCTAATGGTTCTTACAGTCAGGGGGATAGATGGATATTACTGGACAGGATCACATTAATGCTACAGGCCAGAGGAGCTCTGAGTGGACTGGACAAATAAACTCTGACCACAGCCTCTCACAACACACACATCCTCTTGGCCCTTCTTCCCCACAACATAGCATCCAAGCCCCCCCCCCCCCTCTTCTCTACCTGAACAACATGGAGGACACTAACCTCTTCTCTACCTGAACAACATGGAGGACACTAACCTCTTCTCTACCTGAACAACATGGAGGACACTAACCTCTTCTCTACCTGAACAACATGGAGGACACTAACCTCTTCTCTACCTGAACAACATGGAGGACATCTTACAGGACACTAACCTCTTCTCTACCTGAACAACATGGAGGACACTAACCTCTTCTCTACCTGAACAACATGGAGGACATCTTACAGGACACTAACCTCTTCTCTACCTGAACAACATGGAGGACATCTTACAGGACACTAACCTCTTCTCTACCTGAACAACATGGAGGACACTAACCTCTTCTCTACCTGAACAACATGGAGGACACTAACCTCTTCTCTACCTGAACAACATGGAGGACGCTAACCTCTTCTCTTCCTGAACAACATGGAGGACGCTAACCTCTTCTCTACCTGAACAACATGGAGGACGCTAACCTCTTCTCTACCTGAACAACATGGAGGACACTAACCTCTTCTCTACCTGAACAACATGGAGGACACTAACCTCTTCTCTACCTGAACAACATGGAGGACGCTAACCTCTTCTCTTCCTGAACAACATGAAGGACGCTAACCTCTTCTCTACCTGAACAACATGGAGGACGCTAACCTCTTCTCTACCTGAACAACATGGAGGACACTAACCTCTTCTCTACCTGAACAACATGGAGGACACTAACCTCTTCTCTACCTGAACAACATGGAGGACACTAACCTCTTCTCTACCTGAACAACATGGAGGACGCTAACCTCTTCTCTACCTGAACAACATGGAGGACGCTAACCTCTTCTCTACCTGAACAACATGGAGGACGCTAACCTCTTCTCTACCTGAACAACATGGAGGACACTAACCTCTTCTCTACCTGAACAACATGGAGGACACTAACCTCTTCTCTACCTGAACAACATGGAGGACACTAACCTCTTCTCTACCTGAACAACATGGAGGACACTAACCTCTTCTCTACCTGAACAACATGGAGGACACTAACCTCTTCTCTACCTGAACAACATGGAGGACACTAACCTCTTCTCTACCTGAACAACATGGAGGACACAACTCTTCTCTACCTGAACAACATGGAGGACACTAACCTCTTCTCTACCTGAACAACATGGAGGACACTAACCTCTTCTCTACCTGAACATGGCATCACGAGGACATCTTACAGGACACTAACCTCTGTCATCTGAAGCCCCTCTGCCTCTTAATTCAGAACATTATGACTACAATCGATGGACGGATGGATGGAGGCTACGGATGGGGGCTACGGATGGATGGAGTCTACGGATGGGGGCTACGGATGGATGGATGGATGGGGGCTACGGATGGATGGAGACTGGAGGCTACGGAGGGACGGATAGATGAATGAGACTACAGATGGATGGATGGATGAGACTACAGATGGATGGATGGATGAGACTACAGATGGATGGATGGAGGCTACAGATGGATGGATGGAGGCTACGGATGGATGGAGGCTACGGATGGATGGAGTCTACGGACGGGGGCTACGGGTGGATGGATGGGGGCTACGGATGGATGGATGGGGGCTACGGATGGATGGATGGGGGCTACGGATGGATGGAGACTGGAGGCTACGGAGGGACGGATAGATGAATGAGACTACAGATGGATGGACGAGACTACAGATGGATGGATGGATGGAGGCTACGGATGGATGGATGAGACTACAGATGGATGGATGGAGGCTACAGATGGATCAGTCAAATATAGTGTTTATATAATCTTGTTGTTCAGTGCTGAAAACATTTGCCATGATTTATTTGTTCTATTTACCAGCCACATCCTTTGTCTTTATTCCCTCTAATCTGTTGCTCTCTTTTTCTCCTGCTCCTTTCCTCTCCTTTCCTCTCCCTCACTCTCCCTCCCTCTCCTTTCCTCTCTCCCTCCCCCTCCCCCTTCCCCTCTCCCTCCCCCTTCCCCTCTCCTTTCCTCTCTCCCTCCCCCTTCCCCTCTCCCTTCCTCTCTCTCTCTATTCAATTTAAGGGGCTTTATTGGCATGGGAAACTCTCTCTCTCGTGCTCTTTTCCTCTCCTATCACTCTCTTCCTCTGTCTCTCTCTAACTTGTATCCTCATCTCTCCCACAGTTGACCACACGAGGGTAAAGCTGACTTTAAAAACAACCAATCAGGATGCAGATTACATCAATGCCAGCTTCATCAAGGTACAGTTGACTTCCTTCACACCTCAGACCTGTGACTGCATGATGTGACCTCACCCCTCTGCCCCCCAATGGCTTACACAGCTTGTTGCCTCGTGTGTGTGTGTGCGTGTGTGTGTGTGTGGGGGGGGCGGGGGGGGGGCGGATGTGCAGAGATGAGCTTTCAGGTCCACAAACATATCACCAGTACGTCTTCAGTTTCACCCTGAATGTCTGTCCAGTCAGAGGTCAACACTTTAAATAGAGCAGAAGGAACGCTGAGGGATGGAGAATTGTAACACCTGGTCCACAAAATGTTGTTTTGTTTAGTAACTAGAGGCGACAGGGCCTTCCAGGTGATGGTCATGTGGAGTGTAGCATAGCAACCTGCACACTGTGTGGAAGCTAATGACACTCAGCTGTGTCACACAAGGTGATTAATTACACCCTTAAAAACTCAGAGACCTTTTCAGGCTGCCCTGAATAAAGATGTCTGAGTGTTTTCCTCCTCCCTCTTCCACTTCCTCCTCTCTCCTCTCCTCCACTTCCTCCTCTTCCTCCTCTCGCCTCCTCCCTCCTCCACTTCCTCTCTTCCCTCTCCCTCTCCTCCCTCCTCCCCTCCCTCTCTTCCACTTCCTCTCTCCTCCTCTCCCTCTCCTCCACTTCCTCCTCTCTCCTCCACTTCCTCTTCCTCCTCCTCTTCCTCCTCTTCCTCCCCCTCCACTTCCTCTAAACTAACTGTGTGTTAGTTTATCCAGCCCTCTAATATTAGTTGTGTTACCAGGGAATGGATGGTCCAGAGGCCTACATCGCTACCCAGGGTCCTCTAACCAACACTGTCATCGACTTCTGGAGAATGAACTGGGAGTACAGTGTAGCCGTGAGTCTCTCACTCACTCACTCACTCACACACACACTGAGACACACACACACACACACTGAGACACACACACACACTGAGACACACACACACACACACTGTTTTTGCCACTTCTCTCTGAGACTTTAATTCCTATGAAGCGCTGTTTGTTAATGTGTTTATAACATGCTCTGTGTCAGGTTTATTACCATGTGATGGAACAGAACACACACGTTGGAATATCCATTTTTCTAGCAGGATGTGAATTAAAAACCTTTCCGTTTCCTATGTTCCAGGTCATCGTAATGGCATGTCGAGAATTCGAGATGGGAAGGGTAAGAGTTTGGTCCTGAAGACGTCAGTATGGTATTATACTGTAGTGATATGAAAGGAACCACTTTCACTGTTGATTTGACAGGAAGAGCCCTTCAGTGTCTGGAGTAAGATATTTATGTTGATAACACTGAAGTGTTTTCATCTCTCCCTCTTTCATATGTTTGATAGAGAGTTTCGTATGTTCTTTTGTGGTGAATGTGGTTTCGGCGTTGAACCGGACCGAAAGTCTCTGAAAAGGTAACGTGTCTTTTTCCTCTTTTCTGTTAGAAAAAGTGTGAGCGGTACTTTCCCCAGTTTGGTGATGAGCCCGTGTCTTTTGGCCCCTTCAGAATCTCCTGTGTAAGTTCACACACACACACATATTCTCACACACACATACACACACACACACACACACACATATTCTCACACACACATATTCTCACACACACACACACACACACACACATTCACACACACCCCTCCATTGTATTTACTGAGCTACAGGGAGCTCATCCTCCAGCTATGCAGTGCCTCATCTTAAAGGAGAGAGTTATTTTAAAGTGTCCTCTTTAGTCCCAGCGT